>NC_041398.2:174448022-174585522 GCF_900747795.2 Erpetoichthys calabaricus
AGTTAACTTTTTGAAATGACTCACAAACAATAGTAGCTGAATGTATTTTTGATGTATTTATTTTATTATGTATTAAGTCTCCATATTTCATTATTTCTGTTGCTTTTTTTAAATGTAAAAATATACTTTTCTCTGGTTACATTTTCTTTAATTATATGTAAATATTGTGTTTCTTGTTTCTTATGCTTTGTGGGTGGTACCCCAAGAGGTGGGGCCACCTTGACATCACCACTCCTGAGACCCCCCCCTTCCACCCCCCATACCCCCCCCCCCCACCCCTGGCTACCAGCTAGAGTAAAAGAGAGCTCAGGAGTGGTGCATTGAAGTTTAATGGATGTATTATGAGCATCATTTGTCTTGTTAGATTTACTTGTTTTGATCTTTCTTTTGCTCTGTATCTTGGACTTCTGATTTGGATTACATTTTGGGACTTGTTTACTTAGGATTTCCTTTTAGACAACTCCTCTTTGCTCCTTTTGAGCCTTTTGTTATTTTTTCTGTCTTAATAAATATTTTCATTTAAAAAGATTATTTGGTGGGCAGTTTTCTGAAACCAAAGGTTTGATTCTGAGACATTTGAAGTATATTTGAAGCTAAAACTCCTTTAGACTGACATGGGCCAAGGCAGTGAGTGCACTATTTGGAGTGAGGCGTATTCTAGGCTGGCAAAGAAGGTCTGGCTTTAGGAGACATTAAACGGCTTCACTCTCTCTTCGTTGTTATTCTTACCATTATTTATCTTTAAAAATATTCCCTTACTAAGGTTAGATTCATAGTGAAATATAACTTTGATAGATATTTTTGTTTATGTATTTCCAAACTCATTTATGTTACTGGCAGGGATTATGGAATTTAACTCTTCATACCTTTAGATTCTCAACATAACTGAAAACAAGAAGATGTAAGAAACTAGTCTAGTGCTTGAGATGAATACTATAAACAAGACTAATTTTATCCTTTGAAGTTCTTGCTCTTATCTTTGTCGTGAATGAGAACCCCAACAAACATGACCAAGTGAACTAATGAAAGTGTCCAATATTATAGTAAATTACACTTACATTTAATAACCGAAGACACAGTGATTGTAATGAAGAAATCCGAGAAAGCCATTTATTGATAAACAGGTACACTGTAGCAAAATAAAGATCAAACAATAGCAAGACTAAAAATTCAGATTGTCAGTTTGTTTTTTCAAAAATAAACACTTATTTTGATTTTTATAATTGCAATATATTTCAAAAGAAGTTAGGACAGTAAGGAATTTACCACTTTGTAACACTGCCTTTCTTTCTCATAACACTTAATAAACATTTAAGTACTGAAGAGAACAACTTATTGAGTGTGTCAGGTGTAAATTGGTCTCATTCTACTTGCAAGCAAGTCTTAAGGTATGCCACAGTATGGGGTCTTCATTGTCACATTTTGGGTTTTGGGGACAGGTCAGTACTATAGGCAGGCTAGTCGAGCACTTACTCACTTTCTATGTAGCCATGTCTTTGTAATGTGCAAGAATGTGGTTTTACATTGTCTTGCAAAAATATGCATGGGCGTCCATGGAAGAGATACCATCATAAAGGCAACATACAGTATGCTGCCCCAAAATTTCTATGTACTTTATTTCTCTGCATTAGTAGTGCCTTCACAGTAGTACAAGGTACCCTTGCACAGGGCACTGACACAACACCATATCATCACAGAAACTCCCTTCTCGCCATGTAGATGGTAACAGTCTGGATGGTCCTTTTCTTCTTTGGAGAGAGAAGAGTTGTATTCTTGAATGTGTTGACGATAATTTTTAGCTTCTGATGTTTGCTGTGTAAGAAGCTGTTGTAAAGACACGGTGACTCCTGCAAAAGTGGTAAAGCTACTGTACCGTTGTAGCAGCACTTCGAGTACTTGTTGGATGTATTACGCTCAGCAGGCCAGTATAGTGCATGAAATAGAAGAGGATGAATAGGAATCGAGAAATGCCGTGTTGGCTGCGTGTGGGCGGGACCGGTTTTGAAGTGGAAGCACGACAAACCAGAAGAGAAATATATATAAGAGATGGGCCATCATTAGGGAACAACTAATTGGTTATAACCTTCAGAATTTCTGGAGCAATTAAAGTAAATTAAGCCTTGCAAGTTGAAGCTAATAATTTGCACAGGTGTCCCAACTTCTGTTGATTACCTAAACCCCTCTGCCTGTCTTAAAGCAGAGTTTGAACAGACTGTGATACCACACCCTCTGAAGTACTACTTGGACAATATTCCATGGATAATGGCAGGAAAACAGCAATTAACAAATGAAATGAGAAAGGGCATTATTACTCTTAGAAGTGTAGGCCTTATATTTGGAAAAATTGCAAAAAAACAAAGTATCAGTGAGTACGGTGTCCTACACAATCCAAAGGCAATTGGAAACTGGAAGAAATTCTGATAAGAAGATATCTGGGAGACCTAAAGTCACAACCCAGTCAAAAGACAAACTTCTGAGGATCATCAGCTTGTGTGATAGGCACCTCACAGCAAAACAGCTTCAAGCGCAGCTTAACAGTAGTCAAAAAAAGTAAGCCTCAGTTTCTACTGTGAAGAACATTCACACATTGTCTTCAGTATCTTCTTTGCAAAGCAGAAAAAGCACAGGGGAGCTCATGTCAAAGGATCACAAGAATTCTAGGTCAGTCCAGATATATCTAGATGGCCACTATTACCACAAGGTAGATAAGTTCCAACCCAAGAATATCTGTGAAGAGACTTCCCCCTCCTGTCACATGTCCTCAGAAAGATATGAAATGATACAAGAGCAACATCTTCAAATTCTGTCAATGGGTGTGGGAGACAAATCTTCTAGAGAAGAAATTAACTATAAACTAGGGGGCTCTGCCCCTGCTCACTTCGCTCGCCAACCCCCAGGTTTGGTCCTGTGCAAATACAATTTAAAGTGTTTATTTTTCATGGGAATTGTTATATATGCATTATGTTCACTTTTTATTTGAAACCTTCAGTAAAAACAATATTTGGAATGAACCTTTCTTCAAGATCGCATTGAATTGTGATTCCTTGTTTGGTCTTACAGCGTGATAATGCAACATATAACAGGCCGTGAGTGAATAGCGTTTCTTTGTCTCTTATAAATAAACCAACTTTTTCAAATGTTTGTCCTTGTGATTGTTAATTGTCATTGCAAAAGCTATTCTCATGAGAAACTGTAAACGTTTTAATAAGAATGGCATATCAAGATCTCCTTTTGCCCAAACACCGTTTTGAGTTCATTCAATAAAAATAAGACTTTCTGATAAAACAATCTACTTACAAAAGTGGGAATATCCAGAGCTAATGCAGCCGTTGGCATTGTTCTCAAAAAGCTGTGGATTTCTGGCCATTGCGGATTGCACATCATTGTAATAAATAAATCTGGCTGACCGATAGTTCCGGATATTGCCATTGCATTATGATATAACTGCTGCAATGCTCTTGGACTACCTTGATATGATGATGGTAATATTACTGCTTTACCTATTTTGAATTTGTCTGAACTATTGATATCTGAATTTTGAATGTGATCAATGAAACCTTGCATATTCTAAGTTTACCTTGATTTGATTTAATAAAGAAAAGACAATTAGCTGCGACTTTTGCATACGCATTAACAATGTAATGTTGCGATAGACGTTGAGATGATGGAAGTGGGTTAAATACATGGGAACATATTGGTAATTTTGATCCGAAATATTGTGTGGGTGTTATTCGTTTTTCTGAATGCGTTTGTTTCATATTGTACGACCATCCTGTTTCACCTTCTGGGAAAAGCAAAGGAAAGAGTAAAGGGTTGGCATGTGGCGATGTATTTGACATAAATGACGAATCATGCTTTGCCTTTGGATATACACGATATCTACTCTGTGTTTGATATCTCTGTCTTTCGAAATTATTATCACTGACAATTCGTAACATATGGGTTTATTATAAATGAGACTGTGATCTTTCAGATTCATATAGAAATCCATGAAAAATTCTTTGTCCGTGTTTTGCTGATAAATTTTGTGTAAAGTGCGATACTTTTGGACGTATCGATGTGTATCCTTTATAGGCTGTATAATTTCTATTATGTCGGATTGTTTAACTCTTTTGATTCTATGATGCATCACTTCTCTGTGATCATAAAGATACACCTGACCAAATTGTGCTTTTTTCGAAATTAAACTTGTTGTAGCTGTAATTGTTGCGGGAACACAGATTCTCATAGCGTATGGTCCATTATTGTATAAATCAAAATTTTGTGCATTGAATGATGGTAACACGAAAAGACTATTGTAGACTCCTATATTGTGCCCGTAGTGTTTGTGGATTTCACTTTCACCAAACAACAAATCTTTGAATTCTTGTGGAAACGGCTCTTCATTGGGAAGCAGCAGTACTTTTCCCTGATGGCAACACGAATTAGACACGAATTAGACAATCTATAAATCTCAGACGTAAACTTTAAAGCCTTACAATATTTTTTTTTGACAATTTCGAATTTTAGTACTGTCATATTTTTGAACTTGCTCAGCATGTGTATCGCACCAAGGTTTTTTGTGAGCCTTTCGAATTCCACTGCTTTCATAATCTGTAACTTGCTCTGCATGTGTATGGTGCCAACGTTTTTGAACCTCTTTATGAAGTTCTACTGTCTTTTACTCTTTGTCTTTTATTTCTGACCCCGTTTGGACCTGCAAGGTTTTCAATTCTACTTGTTCCGGGCTGATTATTACTTTCCTTTCCTAGGTCACCGTCTCACAGGAACATGCTTCCAATGGATGTCAGTATGACATGACTTGACCGTGTTGCGGGAAGTGAAAGTGTCTCTGCCTCTCTAAAGTGTCTCTCTGTCTCTCTTCAGAAGATCACATCTTGTTGCAAGTTTTTTTTTTTTTATAATATAGAGACAAAAAGTACTAATGACTTTTAAATACTACCAAGCTGACTAAAATATCCCACAGGTCAAGATTTTGTTGGCTCAATGTGTATTTTCCACCATTTTATGGCTTTTCTGTTTGTTTAGGACTTACTTGTGTTTTCTGTCATATATATTTTCTTCGTATTTTATCAAAAAATCCCTTGCTTTGTATCTGTCCAATCAGGAGTCATCTCCAAAAAGTTGTACTAAAATGCTCTAACTACAGTAGCAATTCCTTTGATTTAGAGTTCTGTAACTTTCTCCTGTGCGACTTCTGGGCTCAACCTGGATAAATATTTTTTAAAGATTACACATCTAACAAACCTAAAGCAATGTTCTTCATTTTGAATATAATTAATAGTATTTTCAAAATAAAAATATAGTTATATTAATGAAAAATGCCCTGATTTTGCACAGCAGCCCCAAACCATAACACTTCCATCACCAGGTTTTGCAGTAGGTATCTGGTTCTTCTGGTCAATTGTTGTCTTTAGTTTTTGCCAATCATGCCTTCTGGTATTGTGACCAAATGACTATATTTTCCTTGTCTGTTCAGAGCACATTGTTCCAGAAACTCTGGTCTTTGCCTAGGTGCTCCTGAGCCAAATGTTTCCACCTGGTACACCATCATGTACAGTAGATCTAATTTGTGCTCTTTTAATTTTAAGACCCATTCGATTTGTCATCAACAGTGGCAAAAGCAACCTGTAGGTCCTGTGATGAAATCTTGCATTCTGCTCTTGGGTTGAACTTGTTGGGGTGTCCTGGCCTGGACAAGTTAGCATTTGTTTAAAATCTTAACCACTTGAAGTTGATCCTCTGGATATAGAGAAATGGTTGATTTCAAGTTTTTTCTTTTTCTAAAGGCCCAGTAAACCTCTTACAATCTAGTCATGGTGACGGCACACACTTCAATAACAAAGAGAAAACCAAGCTAAATGTCTGAGGTTTTAATAAGACAAGTTCCTCCAAAAATCCTCTTATTAATGCAATGTTTTTATCATTTGCATATAATCTAATACACCTGTTTATAAGTGTAGATATTTGAAGTAGTGATAAATGTGTACTTACTTTTTCTACCTGTGAAATTTGCATTTAGACAGACAGACAGACAGACAGATAGATAGATAGATTATTGGTCTCTTTACAGAAGTTCTTTAAATAAATAAATATAAAAATAAATATAAATACTGTACACATACACCATGGTCTAAGCACACACTATAATTGATGAAAAGAAAGAAAATTTTACAGTCACAGTCACAAAGAGGCATTATCTATATATATAATTCACTAAGTCCATGGCAAGCAAGACACACGCAAGACATGGCAATCAAGACGCACACAAGACAGAGCCACGCCCGCCAACTCACAGAGCCCTGCCCACCAACAATTCACTAAACAGCCGACCATGGCACACAAGACAGAGCCACGCCCGCCAACTCACAGAGCCACGCCCACCAACTCTAAGACCATGGAATACGCACGACAGAGCCCTGCCCGCCAACTCTAACCCTCCTCCCGAGTCCACCCTCGCTCTCGAGGCACGCAGCACCTCACCAAACACCGCCTCAGTCGCTTTCGTCTCTGCTACAGTCCACATGCACCTCTGAGCCACGTTGACTTTTCATTGTTCTTTTCGGTTCCGGCTGCTTTTCTATATATAATCCACCAAGTCGCCCGACCATGGGAAACGCACGCACGCAAGACAGAGCCCCGCCCACCAACTCTAACCCTCCTCCAGCGTCATGGGATACGCACGGCTGAGCCTCATGTGCCAGCACGCAACACCTCACCAAACAATGCAAAAAGTTCGCCAAACTTTTACATCTGTTCACGACCTCACACTCGGTATACGAACAAGCCAGTTTCCCTGTCGGTTTGTGCGCGCCGATGATTTCCACACGTGTTCAGTCTCTCCCTGCGCATTCCCTGTGCAGCCAGTGAGCGAGCCAGAGAGAGAGAGAGAGAGAGAGAGCGACAGTGAGTGCGACACACACAGGCGCACGAGAGAGACACACACACGCACACAGGCGCAAGCGAGAGACAGACACACACACAGGTGAGCGAGAGAGAGACACACACACACACAGGCGCGCGAGAGACACACACACACAGGTGCGCGAGAGAGGCACACACATACACACACACAGGCACACGAGAGAGAGAGACACACACACACACAGGCGCACAAGAGAGAGACACACACACACACACACAAGCTGGACGAATAAGGCAGAGATGGCAGTTAAAGAATGCACCGGGCTTGATTTTGTTTTCACTTCCGATCAGTTCATAGCGTGCATTGTTGCAATGTTACTTTTCTTGGTGGTTTATTAAATTACGGATTTTTCAAATGTTCATTTTTTTCCCTGTGCTTAAAACTAATTAAAAAATAGTTTTTAGCGAGCAGTTCGTAGTGCTATAGTGCGAACTCTTGCAGTGTTAAGTTTTCTCTGTTGTTCAAGGTTTTCTCAGTGTTATTCAATGTTTTTACATTTAGGTCTATGCATTCTATGGTATAATTAACTACAGTGGTGTGAAAAACTATTTGCCCCCTTCCTGATTTCTTATTGTTTTGCATGTTTGTCACACAAAATGTTTCTGATCATCAAACACATTTAACCATTAGTCAAATATAACACAAGTAAACACAAAATGCAGTTTTTAAATGATGGTGTTTATTATTTAGGGAGAAAAAAAATCCAAACCTACATGGCCCTGTGTGAAAAAGTAATTGCCCCCTTGTTAAAAAATAACCTAACTGTGGTGTATCACACCTGAGTTCAATTTCCGTAGCCACCCCCAGGCCTGATTACTGCCACACCTGTTTCAATCAAGAAATCACTTAAATAGGAGCTGCCTGACATAGAGAAGTAGACCAAAAGCACCTCAAAAGCTAGACATCATGCCAAGATCCAAAGAAATTCAGGAACAAATGAGAACAGAAGTAATTGAGATCTATCAGTCTGGTAAAGGTTATAAAGCCATTTCTAAAGCTTTGGGACTCCAGCGAACCACAGTGAGAGCCATTATCCACAAATGGCAAAAACATGGAACAGTGGTGAACCTTCCCAGGAGTGGCCGGCCGACCAAAATTACCCCAAGAGCGCAGAGACGACTCATCCGAGAGGTCACAAAAGACCCCAGGACAACGTCTAAAGAACTGCAGGCCTCACTTGCCTCAATTAAGGTCAGTGTTCACGACTCCACCATAAGAAAGAGACTGGGCAAAAACGGCCTGCATGGCAGATTTCCAAGATGCAAACCACTGTTAAGCAAAAAGAACATTAGGGCTCGTCTCAATTTTGCTAAGAAACATCTCAATGATTGCCAAGACTTTTGGGAAAATACCTTGTGGACTGATGAGACAAAAGTTGAACTTTTTGGAAGGCAAATGTCCCGTTACATCTGGCGTAAAAGGAACACAGCATTTCAGAAAAAGAACATCATACCAACAGTAAAATATGGTGGTGGTAGTGTGATGGTCTGGGGTTGTTTTGCTGCTTCAGGACCTGGAAGGCTTGCTGTGATAGATGGAACCATGAATTCTACTGTCTACCAAAAAATCCTGAAGGAGAATGTCGGGCCATCTGTTCGTCAACTCAAGCTGAAGCGATCTTGGGTGCTGCAACAGGACAATGACCCAAAACACACCAGCAAATACACCTCTGAATGGCTGAAGAAAAACAAAATGAAGACTTTGGAGTGGCCTAGTCAAAGTCCTGACCTGAATCCAATTGAGATGCTATGGCATGACCTTAAAAAGGCGGTTCATGCTAGAAAACCCTCAAATAAAGCTGAATTACAACAATTTTGCAAAGATGAGTGGGCCAAAATTCCTCCAGAGCGCTGTAACAGACTCATTGCAAGTTATCGCAAACGCTTGATTGCAGTTATTGCTGCTAAGGGTGGCCCAACCAGTTATTAGGTTCAGGGGGCAATTACTTTTTCACACAGGGCCATGTAGGTTTGGATTTTTTTTTCTCCCTAAATAATAAAAACCACCATTTACAAACTGCATTTTGTGTTTACTTGTGTTATATTTGACTAATGGTTTAATGTGTTTGATGATCAGAAACATTTTGTGTGACAAACATGCAAAAGAATAAGAAATCAGGAAGGGGGCAAATAGTTTTTCACACCACTGTATATTTGTGCTTAAAAACTTAAAAAAAATATATATTTACATTTACACACAGACAATTTCCTGTTAGATTGGCTTTTGCAATGACAATTAATAAGGCACAGGGACAAACTTTCAAAAAGATATGCCTGCATCTGCCAAGACCAGTTTTCAGCCATGGACAATTGTATGTTGCTCTCTCCAGAGTTCCATCTTTTCATTCACTCACAGTCGTATCCTCAAACCCACCCCATTTGGACAACTGTGTCTTTCATGAAGTGTTCACCCATCAATAAATAATTATGCGGCGTATGCTACGCCACGGGTTGGCTAGTACAGGCATATTGCTGTTAGCATGAATGAGCCCAAGTAGCGTTTCTTGACATACTTCTGCTGATTGATTCATTGGCTGAAAGAACTCAATGTTAGTGTGTCAGAGAGAGGATGTGCAGCATTGTCCATAATGGCACTCAGTTTTGTTTTAATTCTCTCCTTCGCTACTACCTCCAGAGTGTGTCCTATAACTGAGCTTGACGTTTTAATTAGCACTTTGATTCAGTGGCCACCTCTTAGGGTGATGTCACCAGTCCAGCACACCACAGCTGGAAAATCTCACTGACTATCTCAGAGTTGAAAAAGATGTGAAGGATGTCTCTACCCAAATTAAAGGAACACAGTCTCCGAAAGAAAAAGAGCCTCCTCTGCTGTTTCTTATATAATTTCACTGTGTGGCGCCACCAGTCTAACCTGTAATTAATGTGAACCCCCAAGTACTTGTAGGAGTGCACCACATCTACATCCACTCCCTGAATAGTGACCGGACATACATGCTCTCTGGTGCAGCAAAAGTCAATAACCAGTTCCTTGGTTTTGCCAATATTTAGTTGCAGACAATACTTTCTGCACCCAGAAACAAAGTTCTGAATGTGACAAATATTTAATTTATACTAATAAAAGGCAAAGCCCTCACTGACTCACTCACTCACTCACTGACTGACTCACTCATCACTAATTCTCCAACTTCCCGTGTAGGTGGAAGGCTGAAATTTGGCAGGCTCATTCCTTACAGCTTACTTACAAAAGTTAGGCAGGTTTCATTTCGAAATTCTACACGTAATGGTCATAACTGGAACCTCTTTTTTGTCCATATACTGTAATAGACTGCAGCTCAATGGCCGTGGGAGGCGGAGTTGCGTATTGCGTCATCACGCCTCCCACGTAATCACGTGAACTGACTGTGAACGCAGTATGTAGAAAACAAGGAAGAGCCCCAAAGAGTGCTGAAGAAAACATTCATTACACAATTGAGAAGGCAGTGAAACAATAAGAAGCGAGCGAGTGACGCATAAATTAAGTTCATAGACCTACAAAAGGTTGCCATTGATTTGAGGCAAGATTGCTTTTCTCCTGTACAACTATACGTTGCATTCTCAACAGTAAGCTTACACGGCTTGGTCATATTACAACCGGAGTGCTGAACTGACAACATGGTATACAAAGAGAACTATAACAATTGTAATAAACAAACAATAAAACAGCGGAGAACCCGTGGATTAAATAAAAAGGCTGCTTCCTTGGCGAAGCAAAGAAAAAGGATGGCCTTATATGGCGTTCGTTTAGAAAACAGCAGAGAAGCTGTGTAAAGGCTGCTTCACAAAAAACAGTGGAGCGCCTTATATGAGCAGGCAGTCAGCTAAAGAAGGGAATCAATAAATAACTATAATCGTAATAAACGAACAAAAAATAGCGGAGAATCCGTGGATTAGATAAAGGAAATGGGTACCTGAACAGAAAAGTGAGTCTCAAATAGCTACACAATAACTATAACAATCGTAATAAACGAACAATAAAACACTACAGAACCGCGAAGCAAGGAGAAAGGATGGCCTTATATGGCGTTCGTTTATAAAACAGCGGAGAGGCTGTGTAAAGGCAGCTTCACAAAGAAACAGATCCTTAACAAATTGTTATTGGTATATTTTCCCTCAGTTTAAAAAAGTTTTCTTTTCTCGAAACTCAAACCGATTATGACAGCAGCAAACCAAGCTGTGAGAAAACAGTAAAAAGGAGGCGTGTCAGACTTCGTGGTACATTTTCTGATGCAGCTAGACGGAAACAACTTCGTGACGCTGCCGCCAAATACTCGCAGAAAAATCCACAAGTTAATAGACATGCTGTCGCTAAATATTCGCAGGCAAATCCACAAGTTCATACAGACACTGTCGCTAAATACTCACAGGCAAATCTACAAGTTAATAGAGACGTTGCCACTAAATACTCGCAGGCAAATCCACATGTTCATAGACACGCTGCCGCTAAATATTCGCAAGCAAATCCACAAGTTAATAGAGCTTCTGTTTCTAGGTACGATCTCAATAATGAAAATCGGCTCATAAGAAAACAACAGGTTTGGCTCAAAAAAGCCGATTGTGGATTTGCGTACAACCTAAACATACATTATGAATCTGACTAAACAGTACACATTGGATCCATGGATCCATGGATGTTGACTGTGAGTATTGTCAAGCTCATAGGTGGTAAAGTCTCTCTCACTCCTTTACATAAGCTTCCTGACCTTCATGAGGGCCTGTTAAATGGCGAACATCCTCAAAGTGAGCATTTCTTGAACAACATTTGAAAGTACAACAGCGCATTTCAAATGACGTCATTTGGTGCTAACCAAATCATTGAGGGAAATTTTATGCCTTCATTTAAAGTCCAGGGACAAGTGTATCACTTGATTGGCAGTCTTTTACCTATGCCGACTGAGGAACACAAATTTTTGCAAATTTATTTCGTCAGGGACGATGAAAAGGAAGCACAAATTCGGTGCGCTAATGTTTCTGGAGTTAACACGCCCCTGGTACAGCAATTACAAAAAATGCTGCATGATTGTAACACATCCAAGACTTCCACTCCGCAATCGACAGTATTTTAGATGAAGACAAAGACTTCAAAGTTGTCATTCACGTCAACAAAAAACCATTAAATGCACACAAAGTCAGGTTTAATAAACCTGCAGTACGTCAAGTTGGTGTTGTCATCATTGGGCAAATGTTCGAGAATAGGGATATTGTCTTGAAAAGCCGAGACAATAAACTGCAACGCATTAAGGAAACCCACAGATCCTATGATGCACTTCAATATCCCCTCATGTTCTGCTATGGTGAAGACGGCTATTCTGTGTCTATACCTCAAGTTCATGCTGCCAGTAAGTTACCTCGCATCCCCGTTATACCCTCTGATCTCCCATTTCAATTCAAACGCCTCCAATTTCCAGTAAGGCTGTGCTTCGCAATGACAATTAATAAGTCTCAGGGACAGACCCTACAAAAGGTTGGCATTGATTTGAGGCAAGATTGCTTTTCACATGGTCAACTGTACGTTGCATGCTCAAGAGTAAGCTCAGTGCACAGCTTGGTCATATTACAACCGGAGGGCCGAACTGACAATGTGGTATACAAAGAGATCCTTAACAAATAATTATTCGTATATTTTCCCTCAGTTTAAAAAGGTTTACTTTTCTTCTTAATAAAAATTTTAAAGCAGTACTTCGCCGCTGCAAAGCATGGGTATTTTGCTAGTTAAATTATGTAATGAATTACAAAATGTAAATATGGCCTGACATTTGTTAAATTATATCACCTTTATCTAAAAACACTCTTGAAACTCAAATCTTGACATATAGCATGTTAAAAAGACAAAAAAACAGTTCATGAGGTGTACATGCTTTTTCACATGACTGTATCTGACATCTCTAGAGGCAGTTTTCATTACTAAGGTCGAGTGTATGTAAATTAAGCTGAGCAAATTCAATTGTACAGTTTCAGAGTTGCTCAGAAACACTTTACTTCTTTAGGGATTGCCCACCATTTATAATAGGCAGTTGAAACCCCTAGCTGAAAGTAGTTGGAAAAGCTTATACACTCATGATTTTGAGCTCAGTGAGGTAAAAGGGCTTTTTTCTTCTACACAAGCGTGTGCCTCAATTGTGGATGGATGTGATACATATATATATATATATATATATATATATATATATATATATATATATATACGGGTAAAAAACAAAGACTATATGTTACATTATTTTACAAAATAAATGGTGTAATGGAGTTCTACTTCAAGGGGATTTAGATCATGGACCATGCAGTTTAAAAAATCAATAACTTGTCACCTGCTCACAAGGCAGTGCATACAACAATGAGTGCTGATGCTACACATACACAGTGTAAAATGAGATCATACTTTGACTTAAAGCAAAGACCAGGGCTGAGAGAAGCTTTCAGATTTAATTTCATTAGCCACTTGGTGATGCTCAATTTCATTAGCCACTAGGTGATGCTCAATCATTTTTTGTCAGAAATGAATGCTTTGTGTTTAAGTACACCCCGACATCTCACACACAAACACACATATCTTTTTTTGTTAGCTACCATATAATCAGTTCTGCCAATGTAATCAACAGTGTAGGGATTTATATAGCAACACCGATGAATGCGCAGGGAAACTGAAAACTGCTTGATGTCAGATAACAAGAACATATGAATGGTGCAGATAACATCAAAGCATACTGGCCTAAATACATTTTTGAGAATATAACCAAACATTTTGGCTTTTTTTGGTGGAGCTGTTTTAAAAACAGTGGAAGAAAACTTAAATAAATGTAAATAAACAAATACCGTACTTTTTGCTCCATAAGACGCACCTGACCATTAGACGCACCTAGGTTTAGAGGAGGAAAACAAGAAAAAAAATATTCTGAACCAAATGGTGTACTAATATGTTTAATAAAATATAGCAGAATAATATTTCAACCATGTAAATTCAACAGCGGTATTAAGAAACATCATCACTGTCATTAACAAATAAGGAGTACTTCAAGGTCCAAGCACTCTTCTAGTTTTATGGCTTTATCGCTAGTGTCAGAATTTATGAAGCTCAGTTGCTCACAATCACTTTGCAGGAGCACGTACCTATCATCACACACGTTTGGACCAGTGCTCCCTGAAGTTATATCGCCAGTCTAGTCCCATCTATATTTGTAATGCCACAAAGCCCTTCATCTTGTGTTTTGTTGTGGGTTTCCAGTTTGAAAAACGAGAATGCGGTGCAAGCACAGCCCTCGATTCAAAAAATTGCTCTGCATACCTGTTTGTCTCGTCTGACAGTAGCTGAAAGGCAGCTTCAGGAAAGAACAGCCTGAAGTAGTCCAGCGGCTGGTAATCTGTCGTGTCCAACAGCAAGCCATACTGTCTTGTGAAGTCCGGTAGCCAGTTTGGCTCCCACGGATCAATGTCTAGGTATTCCTCCCACACGAACCTTGCCATAGGTGCATCAGCTGCACGAATGGTGTCCCGATCAGCTGATGCCAGTTCCTCACTCTCTTGTTCGATCCCCTGATCACTCTCAACAAAATCAGATTCTGAAAATCAGAGTCCGACTCAGTGATAATGCGCAAAACATTTGTTTTCAGCACTTGCTTCGCTCCCTCGTGAGATGTCGATGCCATCTTGCCTTTGTGTACATTTGTTTACATTTCGCAACTCATGCACACGCAAGGATTAGATGCCGAGTCAATGAGTCTAACATTCCTCCAAGCACAGAGGGAATGCCTGTAACGTATCAGTGAGTTTTGTCGCCCTCTACCCCTGGATGTGGACTTTTGTCAGGTAATAAACATCATGGTCTGTGACGCAATATTCGCTCCATAAGATGCACAGACATTTCCAACCTTCTTTTGGGGAAAAAAAGTGCATCCCATGGTGTGAAAAATTCGGTACTTGCAAGTAAGAAAGCAATAGTTAAGAAGTTAACTTTAACACTATATACTGGAGGCATTGCTACAGTTATGTCCAAATTGGGCAAATAAAGAATTACAGTATGTTAAACCACTGACATACTGTATATCATATCTATAAAATTTCTTAATATGCATCTCCTCTTTTAAAATCTATCTGTGTAAGATGTAAACTTAAATTTGTCAAATAATTGCCCAACTATCAGCCCTAATTACTGAAAAGTGACATTTGGTTTCCTTCAAGCTAGTAACCATCCTTTGTGACTACTAGCCTACGGCATAACGAACTGGTAGATGGATCATCAGTTTTCTTCTTTATAATACACTTGTGTTTATAAGAAAGCTTCACTAGCTCAAACCAGGTATTGGGGAAATATAAACAACAGGATTGTTATTTGTCAGAATGGATTTTTGTGTTTTTTTATGTTTTATTGTTGTTTTGTTGTATTTAAAGTACTGCACTGTTTCTTTAAATGTTGTTATGTTCCACATTCTTTGTGGTAGAGCCCCAAGAGGCAGGTCCACCATGACGTCAGTGCTACTGGATCCTCTCAATAGCTATAAGGGGCTGAGAGCTGGAAAGACTTATTAGTGGCTTATTGAAGTTGTTTGGAATATTTTGGAAGTTTTGTTTTTCATTGGATTTATTGCTTTGTTTCTTGGATTGCAGCTGTCGGATTGTGTTTGGAGACTTGTTTTACATGGGGTTGAATTTCAGGCTAATTTTTTTTTGCTCTTTTGAGCATTTAGCCTTATTTTTTTTTCATTTTTGTAAATAAATATATTCTATAAAAAAGAATCCTTGTTGACTGTGTTTTTGTGTTTTTTTTTTAACATTTGTGAGGCAATTTGATATTTTTGTGACTTTTAAGCACTTGTTGAACTCTAAAGCCAATCTCCTTTGGCCTAGACTGCATCTATCATTTTGGGGACTAACTGGGTTAGGGTGAGACTCTTTTTGGCTGGCTAGTGAAAGTCCTAGACTGCATTTATGGGTCTTACCCTGTATTTTACCATTTTTGTGAGTCCATCACACAACAAGGGGAATGTATATGTCTATGAGAAATAAGTTACAGAAATTCAAATAAACTGAACAAATAGACTGTAATTAAAAGTAGCTAATAGAAATGATAAGATATGTGTTCAACCAAAGGAGTATCAAAACTGTCATATAATCAGAATTCTATTGGAATAAGGCTCCATAAAATGTATCTCTATGACATGTTTAATATTTCCATTAAAATTTGGGGAGTTCTCACAGGAGTTGTTTCAGGAATGAAGCAAGAAACATAGTTAGGGTGCCTGGCGCTTGTAAGAGAGAGTGGGAAGGATGTAAAAAGGTTTATAAGTCTATGTTCTTCTGCTTATAATAGTGAGAATGGCAGTGGCTTCTTTATAACAGATGGTATCTTAGACATTGTTGTTCTAAAAGTGTAAGGATTACCACATGTAATCCTTACTTGTATTACTTTAAATTTTTGCACATTTATTTCTTATTGTTTATCTATTATATTCATGTTATTGGTAACACCACTTTGTGTTCTGTTTTTTAGATGGTCGCCACTATTTTTAGAACACTGTTGCATTGATCATTGCCATGGTCGCTGTGTTTATGGTCACTGTGACTGTTGACCTCCACTTGACACAGAGATCACGTGAAACATTGTGACATCATGTCCTGCCTATAAAGGATGGCAGCCCACAGCTTTTGATATGGAATGGCTGAATTCTTTCTAAAAACAAACTTTGTACTAATTGATAGTTAGGGTTGAAGAAGCTGAAGATAGTGTTAGAGCTTCCAGATTGAAAACTTATTTGTTATAAACTTTATTCTTGTTTTTTATTCACTCTAGCTCTGCCAAAAAAATTGTAATTTCTCCTCTGGTTTGTAAATTCTCATTTGTTCCTTTACTACAAATTTCCATATTCCATATTGGAACTTTCTGTCTCCTATTTTTTCTCTCAAAAACATTTTTTTAATGCTTTTATTAAGACATACAACATCTTTACAGAAAACACCAGGGACCTCATGTATAAATGGAGCGTACACACAAAAATGTTGTGTATGCCCATTTCCACACTAACGTTGAGATGTATAAAAACTAAACTGGACGTAATGCCACACACATTTTCACAGGAGCCTCACACCATTTGTAGACATGCTTCTGCTCGGTTTTGTAAAGAGGCAGCACCCAGCATCAAAGCAGGCCTACTGTCTCTGTGTGGTTTCCTTTTCTTTTTTAGATTTGCATCCATGATGCAGGTTTTATCAAATACAACAAAATTAATTGCATATTGTTTACAAATTTAAAGCACTTAGTTGTAATCAATCTATAACAATAGAATGGTGCACAGAATGGCCAAAATATTCCAACAGTCATGGCTCCTTTACCTGGCACCCTTCTTGTACACACATTGCTATAAAGGTGCCTTCTGAGAATGAATTTGCTTAAGTAAATATAAAGAATTTCCACTCTATTAATATGAAAATTATCTGTGATGTGAAAATGTGTCTCATTAATGTTGTGGCAAGATATATAATTGTTTCCCCAATAATTGCGACAGCTCGCTGCTCAAACAGTGTGAGCCCCAGAATTCCACTACCTCCTCCAGACGGTGGGTTATGACTTACCTTTTCACATCAACTTTGATATCTGACCACTTCTTTTTTACTTTCTCATATTCGAAGAATTGGAATCCTCCAAAAATTCCATTTCGAGATTTTGATGAATGCTGACGTTTAAGACCTCCCTGACTTTGAAAATACCATTTTTGGAATTATGTCTGTGTGTCTGTCTGCATGTGTGTGTGCGTGTGTGTATGTAAACACTATAACTTGAGTACGCTTTTACTTAGTTGAACCAAATTTTGCAGACAAGTATTAGGTACAAAACTTAGATTTCTATCAACTTTTGGGCTATTTCTGTTAACCGGAAGTGGTATTTTACCTTTTATTCATGCAGCTACAGAGTCCGATTTATTCAACTTTACTTTTAAAATTGTTCAATATATTTTTATTTTGATTTTATTTGTTGTTGATGTAAACAACATGTAATGTACATAATATAAAAAATAATCATTGTCTTGCAGTTTACTCCTCAAATATCCATCCCATATCTTAGTATACAAGAAAGTCTAGGGGAGACCACTCCCGATTTTTATTTTGGGCACCGTGTGACTTTCGATTGCCTCTGTCACACTGTGCCATGCCACCAATTTCCTTTTGTTGCTTATACCACTGCTTAAACCACCGAATAATATGTTTTTCCTTGCCTCCACTTCAATGAGCAAGATTTCCATTTTGAATTCGCTGAAATTCTTCTTTTTTACATGTGCATTTGCCATTGTATTTTAACGAAACACTGAGCGGAAGGGGTTCTCACTTTTATGCATTTTAACTTTTTTGTGTGTGTGCACGTTTCTAGTTTTGTCCGTACACCATTTTTTAGTGTGAATTCTATACAAGGTGTTATACATGAGGTCCCAGGTGTTCAGTTCTTCAGGTATTTAATTGTTATTTGAACTGTTTGGTGAATTATCTGTATATATTTTTGTCTTTTACTGGCAATTTTGGGTACACTGAATAAGTAGACTTACAACCATGGTGGGGCTGTTAGTTCTCCTGTTCTTTTTAGTTGATACCAGATTGGACCACTTTGAATTTCATCTACATTTACATAGGCAGGCAGTGTAGTGTAGCGCTTAAGGCTTTGGACTTCAAACCCTGAGGTTTTGGGTTCCAATCCTGCTGCTGACACTGTGTAACCATGAGCAAGTCACTTGGCCTGTCTGTACTCCAATTAGAAAGCCAAAAAAAACATAACCAATTGTATTATAAATGTTGATTTTGTGGATTTTTTTTTTCAAAAATGTTCTAATTCTAATTTAGGAGCTTGTTAAATTAAGCAGGTGCTTATGTTGACTATGTCTGAGTCAGGGAGAAAAGTTGTACGTATAGTAGTTCTTTCATTAAGCTTTCTACACAACAAGATAGGTGTTTTGTTTTTCTTTTTCTTATATGCATGCTGGATGTGACACCAGGAGGCAATAACATAGACAGACCATGAATAAATGATGCAAATTCCAGTTTTTGCTGTGCAGCTTATTGGTGGGAGGAAGAAAGATTTGCAAAAATAACCTTAAGTTACAAAGACAGGCAACAAGAAAGGGAAAAAAATAAAGAGTTGGCAATGAATTAGGAAGCTGCAGCAGTAAACATGTAATTGTCTTTTAAATATGGTTATACTGGTTTTTAAACTTTTTTTGCTTCTGCCATGTTTGAATTGTAACTTGATTAAGAACATGACATGATCGTGAAAATCAAGAGCAGAAAAATGTACCCCAAAGCAAAAGCTTTTTGGTACTGGTGGTTTCCATTTTATTTTCTTAAAGCTCCACTACACTTCTATCTCAAGCCAGTGGATGGAGCCGTATGAATCTCTAAGTGATATTCAATTTGCAGTGCTTATCATAAAAGCTGCCATGACAGTGCTATGCAACACAAAGCAATAAGAAGGTGGAACTGCTGAAATGAGATGCATGTCGCACAAAGAATGAATGATGGATGTTGCTGATTTTAAGCCAGTTTACAAATACTGTTATCTCTTTTTGTGTTATGTGATGCTGCTCATTCTTCTACTCCCTCTCCGTTATATAGTTTGCTGATATCTTCTGTCATGCCTGAATTTTTTAAGTTTGAGAGTGGTGGGGGTGGGGGGTGGGATGGGGGTTCTGAATTTAGAGAAAATGCATAATTGGTCTTGAGCTTTCATTGTATTATTTAATTAATTTGTTTCAAGTAATATAGCCTGGTTTGTGTTTGTTTTAAGGGTGTTGTTTTTTGTTACCATCAATTTTTTTTATATTTGATGCTATGTTGTCTGTGCGTCATCACATCAGCATTCATGTTGTTGTGGGAGCCACAATTAGTGATGTCACAGGTACTTTCAATATAAATATGACAAAACATAGTAGGTACAGTATCTCCTGGTTGATATTTCAAATGATTTAATCCTTAATGATTGTTAGCTTCTATTTCAATTAGGCTCTTGCATTTAGGTTTATTTTTGGCTCTGAATTTTCTCCTTACTTATTGACCACTGACTTTACCTTGCCTTTTGGTAAAGTTTGCTTCAATCCTTTGTCTCCCTGGCTTTGATCTTTTGTTCATTACTGACTACTTCTTTTGGCTCCTGAATCATCTCCCAGTTATTTCAGTTGCTCACAAAAATGCTTGGGCAGAATCTTTAATAGTCTCCTTAACAACTGTGCTCTCAGATTCCCTAGTCTTTGACTTCTAGCTAAATGTCTGTGCCAAAACACAGAGCATATTCATTTATTCCCTTATTTTTAAAAAGGAAAACAATGAGCAGGTTAAGCATAAGGGTTATATGGAAAGATATTATTCTAGCTCTAGCTACAAGCTGGAAATTGAAATAAAACACTTGTATAGTTAAATGATCCTTCCATTTGTTTTATTTGAAAACAAACACAGTTGTATCTAGATTTCTGAATGTTCCTATGATATTGGTTTTTCTTTCATGTTAACTCAAATTCCATGCAAGTGTCTAGTTATTAATGTTAACAGTACTGGTAGATAGATAGATAGATAGATAGATAGATAGATAGATAGATAGATAGATAGATAGATAGATAGATAGATAGATAGATAGATAGATAGATAGATAGATAGATAGATAGATAGATAGATAGATAGATAGATAGATAGATAGATAGATAGATAGATAGATAGATAGATAGATAGATAGATAGATAGATAGATAAGGTGTGTTGTTTGAAATAAAGAAAGACAACTGACCATTCACAGTGAAAAAGGTAGCCTAAGTTTGAAGAAGATATCCAGGGACACTAAGCAAAAGGCAAGCTTCCAATTTCTTCACCACCTTCTTCATGTTAAACTGTGGGCACTTAGTCTAATTAGGATTCTAAGGTAAAATAGTTTTTTTTCCCCACATGCTCTCTCTCTTTCACCTTCCATTCATATTGGTCTAAATGTATTCCAATCTGATCCTTTAACAGTTTCCTGCACTATTCACAGAGACCAGAATATCATATCTAACTTTGCTTCTCAGAAAACTGTACCATTTTCCGTTATAGTGTGTTATATTCTCAGATGTTTACACTCAAATAAATTCAAAATGAACATCCAGTTTGAAAGTCATTTAAAGCCATAAAGATTTATAACAGCTTTAAGTAATTTCAGTGATAAGCCTGTCCTGCAAGCTTCCAGCTGCTCAGTTTGGCACTCAGTGAGGCATGTGTTCCAACCAATTTAAGATACAGAGTGAATAATAAATCACTTATCTTATATAAAATGATTACATAGTATCCGTCCTTCACCTGGAAGGTTGTTCTGAAGGGATCACCATTCACACCATTTACTTTTTGTCTTTAACAGGAGTGGTCAACCTTGTTCCTGGAAATCTGTCACACATTTAATGAAATATAAAGAATTGACGGAATATCATATAAATGATCCATGATCGTTTAAGAAGAAAAAAACATAAATAAATTTGTTGTGAATGAGAAATATAAAGTATGTAATGCTTTGCAGACCTTTCTGAAAAACAGCTAGTAGAGAAGACCTTGCATAGAAAAGATATGGAACCTTAAACCCACATGCCTGTTTCAAGATGTACAGTATATGTTACCGCCATCTGTTCTAATTTACTCTTTATTTTTAGCATCCCTTTGACCAGTGGGAAGCAGCATTACATGAATAATCTGATAAAGAATAAAAACAACAACTGAATACTGTTGTTAATTAGGCTTCTCACTAATGAAAAACTTTTTAAATTTGGTCTGCTTGCTTTCATTTTCTTTATGTCACATGAAAAGCAAAGCTACTAAATATAGGTAATAGGATATAATACAAATAATAGCTTGAACAACAGTAAGCCAGGGCAATTTCATTAAGTAATGAATAAAATGAAAGTTTTTTTTAGCATAGCTTTTACACTGATTTGGCTAGTATTGCCATGCTAAGGCCCAGGAAATAAAGGCAAGCTCACATGTGACAGTCACAGTTTGTGATTATTCTTGTTCTAATTGTTGTACAATGTTCAAGGATACAAAAAAAAATGCAACAGTTCTTTTTACGCCAGCTGCCAAAAGCACTGCAACTGGTAGGGTAAAAGTTGGTAGACATACAGGAAAGAGTGGCACATGCTTTGTTGCTGTATATATCCAATAGCTAGCCTTTTTCAAGAAGCAAACCAGTTTCTTTTAGCTAGTTAAATGATTCCTTAACAAAAGGGCAAGTTGGTCAGGCACATTCCAGTAAATTTAAAACCCCATCTCTTGCTAGACCTTCAGTATACAGGTATTCAAACTGATTTTAACTGCCCAGTTTCTGACTCATATAACATATTCTACAATTCTTCTGTGTGTGGCCATTCTAATCTACTTCTGCAGGGACATCACTCCTCATTCTGCTATACCAGCAAGTCCACGATTCTCGAAAGAATCGCAAATCCAAGAATGGCAATCACCTCATGGAGGGTGGGTGCGTCCCGGGAAATGTCATTTAATTAAATAAACATATTTGTACTAAAGCGGTTTCTTTTTGGAGCTGTGACTCATGTGGTTGTGGTGTTTCAGAAGCGCGTTGTAGGCGCCTTGTTTCCATCAGGACGTAAATGCATGACAATATCGCTGTGAAACGGAGGCTCACCGTCATCACTTTGAAACACAATTGCCACTTCATTAACGATGGGAACATTGTATCGTCTCAGATCCAACATTGTATCGTCTCGGATCCTGTTCTTTGTCCTTTATTAGCACTAAGGTAATTGTAGTTGGTGCCACAATGTCCGCCTCTGCTTTTGTATTGGCTTCTCTTTCAACCTCATGTAGCATTTTTATAGAGTTTGCTAATGGGTGATTGTTTATGACTTCAGCTACGTTTCTCATTATTAGCTCTGTGGTTGATATACTGCGTCATCTAGATGTAACACGCATATTTGGGCACATTTGCGGTGGTGATTTGGCTCAGGGTGCACTGTTCCAATCCGATGCAATATTTGTCAACACACGCGAAAGCAGTATGGGCCATTCCCAGGGGGGAAGCCGGTGCGTGATGAAATATCATGGAGGGTGGGTGCGTCCTGGGACAGTTCATTTCAACACGCTTCTGTTATTGTTTTTCTTCATGCAGTCTTGTTTTTGTTTTTTTATGGCTGTGTCGTCATACAGTATATGCGGTGGTTTGGCTGGTCGCGTCCGGGTGGCTGTACAACCTGGCATGCACGCTTTACCTCAGGTTTAGTTCACAGGTCGTAGGCATGGTAAAGTTTCCATTTAATTCAATAACCCCATTTGAACTAAAACGGTTTCTTTGAGTGGGCCCCTTTGTTCATTGTTTTTATCCATGTTGTTTGGGCGCCGCCTACTGACTCTGGTTTGAACTAAAGCGGTTTCTTTGTGTGGGCGCCTTCGTTCATTGTTTTTATCCATGTTGTTTGGGCGCCACCTACTGACTCTGGGAAGCCACCGCGTTTTGGGAAGCCACTGCGTTTGACTCTGGGGCGGGCGCCGCCACGTTTTGGGATGCCGCTGCGTTTGACTCTGGACTCTGGGGCAGGCGCCAAGGCCGCAGTGCGCATGCGCCTCGGTGTGTCCGCCGTGCATAAATTAACTGTGGTTTAGTAAGATAGATCAAACACAAACTCTAAGATACTTTTAAGTGCACTTCGGTTGGCAAATTTTTTTTCATCTGTCTTGTCACTCATTTTCTGAGTCCCTGTGACCCTATCATTGAAGAAACAAGTTCAGAAAATCAATCATGGATGGAATTCAAACAGAATGAACAAAGTAATTAACACTTGTTGATAAGAGCAATATTGATGCAGTAAAAGATATGGAAGAAGCATCTGGACAATGTTAAACCTACGTAAGCATTTGCAAAATGCAATTCAATGTAGATAAAGTGATACATGCAAGTAAAATAAATTTCTAATAATTGATAACTTCTTTAGTCTTTAACAGTTGTCACACTTCTAAAGGGTGATCCAGCAGAATAATCATGAATCGCATATGCACGGACACTGTTGTAATTTAAGGAGTAGTGTATTTAACCTAGAAATTGTGACACATTTCTTGGTACAAAATGGCTGAGGGAATGTGTACAGTACTGTAGAGTCTTGAAGAAGATGTGGACATTCTGACAACTGTTTAAAAATGTCTGGATGAAATACTGCAACCAGGGCCAGTGTGTACCATAATGTGGCATGAGGTAAGGTGCTTTTTTGCCATCCATTACCACCCCAA
Source organism: Erpetoichthys calabaricus (assembly GCF_900747795.2). Classification (NCBI taxonomy): domain Eukaryota; kingdom Metazoa; phylum Chordata; class Cladistia; order Polypteriformes; family Polypteridae; genus Erpetoichthys; species Erpetoichthys calabaricus. The sequence goes on from NC_041398.2 coordinate 174,472,160, forward strand.
AATATATATATATTTACCAGGCATGAGACAATGGAATAGATTCACATACAATACATATTTGCTATACAGCTTTCATGACACAGTGCATTCTCTGAATATTGGACGAAATATATATATATATACAGTAATAGCAATTAGGATAACTTTTCAAACAATAAAACACAAAACAGGCATTAAACTATAACAATGTAAAATATAAAAGTGAATGCAAAATGAAAGACAGATGTATTGCTCTGCATTCACACTTCTCTAAAAACCTTGGCAGTTGCAAACTAAATCCTGCAAGCTAAAAGACACCTACCCTTTTAAACTAAACATCCATGGCGCAATCTTAAGAGACTTTTAACTAACATTGTGACTTAAACATCAAACAGATTACAGAAATTCACACAATTTTTCAAAAATGGCACTATCAGTATATGATATATGCATGGGCACCAACCTATCAAAAACATTAGGGAGAGGAAGCGAAAACATTATAGGCTACAACATTGATAATAATCCAGCAATAATAGTAGTAACAATTATAACCTTCAAATCTGCATGGTATAGGAGACACAGATGTAGCAAAGTAAAATTAAACAACCAACAAGTTTATGTATTGATAGACTAATCAATCAATAATTTAATAAGTACAGGCATCCCTCAAATGGACTTGCATTAAAACTTCTGTTGAAACTCTGCATATCTTGTCTTCTGTCATTTACCACCAACAATGACATGGCTTTACATTTGCTTCTATTCCTGGCATGGTAAAAATATTCTCGCAGCTGAAAACACTGATGCTAAGCATTGATTGGATAGTGATATTCCCTTATTTACATACATTAGTGAGGATACAGTAAATATGAACAAGTAATACATGTTTAGAGATAGTTATACTTTGATTTATTTGAATATTATGATTATATTAGACTATTTCAAGCGTCTAAATATAATTTATTTGCGTAGATTTATTAGAGCTGCAAAAGAAAATTATAATGCTACTGTGACCCTCACTGGAAGCTATCTGGCAGGCTGTTGGGAGTAAACCGAGAGCTACCATTCATAAACTTTATTTGTTTTGCCTTTCGAAAATAATTTATCTTTCACTCATGGAACACAGATTCAATCTTTTTACTATAAGTGCTATGTTGTTCTCTGCAGTGTCACACCTCAAACGCATATTTTTCTAAAGAGATTCTGGCAGACATATTTGGCAGTGATGATTCCACTTTCAGCACATGCCATTGTGCATTGTCCAATTCACAGACATTCTGTACTGTAAACAATTTGAAGTCAACATGCAGCTGGTATTTATGTTTGATTATTAAGTTGCATCTGTCTGATGAATTAATTTTTATTAATTTTGCAAATTTGGGATGGAAATCAGTACACAACCATGTCAGATTTGAATCACTTGCAAAACAGAATTGTGACACTTTAAACTGCAGTCTGAATGCAGCTTCAGTAGGCTGTAAAGTCAAACACAGCCAGTATGGGATTGTAAATTAATTTTTACCATTGCAATTTTTCCTTAGCATTACTCCTATCAGACTGCATCCCCATAGATGGTGTCTATAGCGATATATAACAATAAGGAAAATTAACCCCAATACCAACGACTACGCACGCACTATTTTGATTCTTGGGATACTCACAGTGTAACAAGACATTGTGAACTGCATGATGCAAAATTTGAAACTTTTAAAATAAAAATATTTGTCACAATTTACATTTTTTATAAATGAGGCACTGGATGTGTATATAATTCACACTTACCTTTTTTGTATTGTTAATTTGCAATGTTAAAAAAAAGTTACATAAACATGCCTCTTACAAAAGTGCTTACCCTGAGTACAGCTCTACTGCATCATGATGCTCTAGTCCCACCTAGAACTGGCATGATTAAAAGTCACTGAATAGCAGCAAAAAGAAAAAAAAAATCCAGAAACACTGATGACCAACACTCCTAGCCACAGCTAATAATACAGAAAACACCAACATTCACTGGAAAATGGGAAAAAGTATTATTATTATATATTGTAACAAAGGCGCTATATAGGCGCCTGACCCGACACAGATGGACACAGAGGCACGTATAAACAAACACAAGTTTTATTTTTCTTCACCCGTGACCCACTGGCAATACACAGTCCATTAAGCACAATCCCAACACAGCAACAATCCTTTCTCCTTTTTACCACCACTCCTCCTCAAGCTTCGTCTCCTTCCTCCCAACTCTGGCTCCTCGAGTGGTGGTGGCTGGCCCTTTTTATATCCCACCCGGAAGCGTTCCAGGTGCTTGACCACCTGGTCCTAATTGCCCTTCCGGGTGGGGCTGAAGATACGTCCAGCTGGGCTGCTGACTCCATGCAGCTCCCCCTAGTGGCCATCCGAGCCCCCAACCAGGCTGTGGAGGACTCTATCTCCCATGGAGCCATGCGACAGGCTGGGGAATCACCGTCCGCCAGGGAGGCTGCCACCAAACATCCCAGGGGAGGTATTGAGCTGCCCATGGTTGCTCCCCCGGAACAGATGCAGAAGGGGCGTCCCTGCCGGGCATGGGACCCGGCCGTCAGCCACAATATCAAAAATTCAAACCATAACACTTATACTATTCGCAAATGCCCACAGTTAAGACCACATTCCTCATTCTTCCCACACTTGGTGATGATAGAAGACACATTTACCAAAAATAAAAACTAATATACTGACATCAACTGTACAGTGAATTTGCAAAAAAACCAAAATATCCTTTAAATTTCCATTGAAAAAAGATCAATAGAAAAATGATTATGAAAACAGAAGGACTGCCAAACAAATACACTCAAAGGTCAAAAGAAACTATCTCCCTATCAATGCTTCTTCAAACAAGAAAGGCACTCCTTCAAAATTCACCCAAAAAGCATTCTATCTTCCTTGGGGCACTAACTTATTTTTATCTTCAATTAACACAGTTTCACCTGAGGTCAGTTGAAAATGAGAGTTTCCTCTTTTCCAAGGTTGCCTGACACACTTTCCCTAGTATTGTTAGCATTTTTTTTCGTTCATCTACCATCTTCTTTTATCCCTTTCCATTTTGCTTGGGTCCTTCTTCTCATTGTTTCTTATTGAGACATCTGCTCCCTTCAACACAGTTGATAGACTTTAAATCATATGAAGAAACTTATATAGACTACCTTTAAACATTTATCAGAAACACTAAAATGTTAAAATATACAATGCATGTAATTGTACACAACAACTATTACATAACAACTTGGACCGAATGGACTCCTCTTGTTTGTAATTTTTTATCCTCACTTTGTGATACTTACATTGCTTGTGTTGTCCAGGGAAGATGAAAAGATGCACAAAATGTGAACTGAGGTGACATGTTTCAAGTCAAATCTACTGTATATGTTATGCATTTCTGTGTATCAACTGAATGATATTCTTGGATTTGATATTTGTTACTGTTTGCCATTAGAAATACCACTAGTACATATAATTTAATATAAATTGTTCTCTTTTATGCTCCTTGCCTCTCCTTTTTCCTTCTCAGCCCCTACTTGTATAAAATATCCTACTTCATGGTTGACTCTTCTTTGTAATTTGTCTGCATGCTGTCAGAGGATCTCTTGAGATAGAGTCTGCTTGCCTGCTGTCTTATATTTGTGCTTTCAGTGGTCTGAGCTTCTCTCTACCCATGCTTCCAAACATCTTCAGTGCCGCAAAAGAGTTGTCGTAACCTTGTGTGATGTGCTAATCTTGAAGTGTCATGAAATCGATGCATTTGCTGTGCTGTACGCCCTTGAATTACCTTACTCTTGCCTTTAAATGTACTTCACAATAATGTCTATTTTATGTTCCTTTTTACATCCTGCTAAGTTGTTTTTAGTGTGGTTTCTCACTAGACTCCTTGTTTTAGCTCTTAGAAGAATTCTAGGCATGCATTTAAGTTGTTATTACAATGAATAAAGGATCTCTCTGGTTTGGGAGTAAAAGAAAAACACACAATTTCTACTTTAAATGCTCAAAATGACTTTCAATCATAGGTTGGAGGCAATTTATTATATTATAGCTCACTGGAAGTAACTGGAATAATTGGTTTTAAAACAAAAAATCTGAGTTTTTACAACTCTGCATTATATACTGTAATAGTGTTGGCTATTTTCTCAATATCCATAAAAAATCCTCACTATATTTTAAACCTTTTGTGCCTAATCATATCCAAATTAAGACCCATAAACGAAGAGAAGTAATGAAATCAAGTTATTGACTAATGAACTGTCAAGAGTGTGCTATACACACAGGGGATTATGAGAAAGAGTGGTAAGAGAGACCAGAGAACTTACACGGCTCTGTTTCTTGTTTAGCTCCGAGATAATTGGCCCAGAGGAAGATCCCACACTCTTGGCTGACTCTGTCTATCTGCACCTCAGTGTCATCATAGGCTAATGTTGAAACAGACCACAAGTGCATGCCACCTTGTTTAAAACCTCCATTACCTGTGGTTTTCCACCTCAGTCATAAGGTCTTTTTTCTATTTGTTGCTTATTATTTTAGAGAGAAGTCAAACACACTTCAAGCCACTAGATGCCTTCCAGTAGTGTTTTGTTTCTTAAATGGACTACAAAGAATTCATGAGGATAACTAAGCCTGTAAAAATCACAGAACACATAATTGTTTAATGTTCACAGCCAAACAAACTCCTAGTTTTTCTTACTTGACCACTTCTCTTTTAAGTAAAAAGGATATAACAGTTTACAGTCTTTCTGAGAGAAAAATAACAGAGGCATCATTGTCAAGAAAGCAGTTCAAAACATATTTTGACAAGTATGGTCTTTACCTGTATTAAAATTTCCCTTGATTATGCAATGTGTTTTACTAATATTATAATGATTTTTGTTTATTTCAAAACTCTTTTATGAAGTAATTAAAAAATAATTTAACGATAAATTTATGGAATCACATTCTGAATTATTTTTTTGGTATTTACTGCTGTTTTCAGCTCTCCAATCATTACCACTTGTAGTGGAATAAATGTACTAAACATCATTTCTAGCAAAACATAATGCATGAGATTTCTGTTTATAAATCAAGTGAACATTCAGCTCTCACAAAAAAAAATATAATTTGTATCTCATCTACATTATTGCATATTTTTCACAGTGAATTTTGTTATATGCTTTGTGGATATGGAAGTACATTGAGGAGAATCAAATAGGAAAATAAAACAGTGTCTGTCATATATTTGCAAGGTAATCAAATATAGATTTTTAGAAATGTGAAATTAAAAGTCCTATTCATGTAGTCCACTGTGGCCAAATAGAAATCTAACCAATGGATTAGAACACAGAACTCGTTCTTACCTCTCATTCAATAATGCCATTATATGTTCTGGTGTAAGTTGACTCTGAGCTGGATAACTGGGTTTGGAAAATGAATGAATCGAGGAATGTAAGACAGGTTTATCTGTCCTTGTCCCCCACCTGGAACTGAACCATTGCCCTCATATTTTAAGACCAGTCACAGACTAAATACACAACTGATGAATCAGGCTGAGCTGAAGTAAATTATCTATTTCATGGTGTGCTGCCAGAGAATGGTAGGCTACTAGAGCAAAATTACAGATGACCAGGAGATTGTACTCCTAAACTGGGAATACTGCAGGTACTGCTGTGTTCTTTAAATAACACAGGGTGCCCACGCACACCTGATTGTCATCCCATTGATTGAAAACACCTGACTCTAATTTCACCTTCAAACTAACTGCTAATCCTAGAGGTTCACATACTTTTGCCACTCACAAATATGTAATATTCGATCATTTTCCTCAATAAATAAATGACCAAGTATAATATTTTTGTCTCATTTGTTTAACTGGTTTCTCTTTATCTACTTTTAGGACTTGAGTGAAAATCTGATGATGTTTTAGGTCATATTTATGCAGAAATATAGAAAACTCTAAAGGGTTCACTAACTTTCAAGCACAACTGTACAACGGCAAAGAATAAAGGCCAACAGATAAAATTATAAATGAGGAATGAGCTAAAAGTAAAAACCACAAGATCAAAAAATCAAGTTGACAAAACCAAATCACTAAACTAGAATCAAAGTTGAAAAATATAGGCCAAAACATCTAAGCACCGCACCACAATCTTGGACAAGGTTTTGAGTAAACTACCAAATAATAAATAATAACTGGCAGCAATCCTGAAAAATTAAATGGCACATAAAAATAAACAGATCACAAAACAAAATAAGGTCTGTTAGCAAAAGACAGAGGACTGTTGCTCACCAAATTTGTTTAAAGCTTTAATTATAAGCTAGGAAAAATTCAGCATAGAGTAGGCTCTGATCTCTGTGTACTTAACTGAATGGCTTGTTCTAATTCCTCTGCCGGTGGGGGTTTAATGGAGTAAATAATGGAAGATACACAGGTAACAAAGTACCGTAAGTATTTTAGAGACTAACTGATTTCAGTGAACCGTTTAATTACCAAGAAATATAACCTGACAATACATTAAATCAACAAAGGCATTTATCAAAATGCTCTCATTTTTACATGCTGTATTTAAATTTTTAAGCGTTCAAAACATATTAGCTAAAATTAATTCCACTCGTTATAAATGTTTTTATGACTGCTCAAACCTAAGAAGAAAAACACAAGAAATCATATTGTTTAAATGAAATATTAATGTGTTTTTTGCTGCTTTTGAAGAATAAAAAGACAAGTTACCAATGTACAAGACAGAGTTAATTCAGTTTGAAAGTATTTTAAAAAACATGCAAAACTAATACTTTGCACAGCTTATTAATCAAGTATGTCTAGAAAGAATATGGCTAATTTTTACATTCTCCCTGTCTCATACTATGTCACTTGCATTACGGGTAGTTCAGTGAAGATTTGGATCTCTCAACCAGTGGTGAGAGTAATTGGAAAGAATTCAGTATGTGAAAAATGCTGCTATTTGAATCAGCATAAAATATTATTAACAAAGACAGAACAAGTCAGAGTACTACTTACTGTATGGAGAAACAGATAATTTCCATTGCAATAATTGTGTTAAATAAAATAAATGGAAAAAATATACTAATGAGTATGATTAGCAAATGATTATAGTCAATTTTAATGACAGATTAAATAAATTCCTCAGATACTTTATCTTATCAATTCTATTTCTTGTTTTGAAAGGAGACAGACAAGAGTGGAGCACAAGTCAGGAGGCAACCTAAGATGGGGTATCAGACAGTTTGATGATAAACAAGAATATATTAAAATGCCTGCGGTGGGTTGGCACCCTGCCCGGGATTGGTTCCTGGCTTGTGTCCTGTGTTGGCTGGGATTGGCTCCAGCAGACCCCCGTGACCCTGTGTTCGGATTCAGCGGGTTGGAAAATGGATGGATGGATGGATATTAAAATGCAAAACTTCTTTTGATTTAAAAGAACACAGAAGACTCTTTACCTGATGTACTCCTTACTACTGTTTAAATGCTCCCATTCCTGAAACATGGTGGACAAACATTCTCTCTTACTCTCACTTTCTATGTATATAAGATGCTGCAATAACAGTCATGGAGAACTCATGTTTAAAATGTGAAGGACACACCCCAGGGTAGAAATCTACAACAATGAACTACTAGGAGTACATGTACTCATACGAGGGCATTTTAAAGATATCATGTGACCAAATGGGGTGGGTATCAGCAAGCCACAAACCCAAAATATAAGAAGCCGAGTCCAGAGTTCCAACACTAAACAGTTTATTAGGAAAATGAAAGTATATAGAGGAAGATAAAAGGGAAATGTGTCTCACATGGGTATACCACATATACAAATAAATATTATAATCCCTGTGTTCTGTGTGAATGTACTGTATATATTTCCACAAAAGTGTGCATGGGAGATAGCTTATGGGCACGAATAACTGTGATTACCAGGGTTGGCACTGTCCTCTAATGCTTTCTTTCTTTCTCCCGCTACAGACCACCTGATCAAACTCTCTACTACTGACATAACTTCCGGTTCCTGTTCCTCTGGACCTGCCCCTTTCTGTCATCCGGGCATATAGTCCATCATCTTTTCATCTGTATTCAGTTCTGTTTTGAAATGCTTCTCCAAAAGGCCTTATCACTTTTCAGACTAGTTTCAAGTATGCTAGGTTACCAAGGTTACCAACCCCTTATTTTACTATATATACAGTCATATGAAAAAGTTTGGGAACCCCTCTTAATTCTTTGGATTTTTGTTTATCATTGGCTGAGCTTTCAAAGTAGCAACTTCCTTTTAATATATGACATGCCTTATGGAAACAGTAGTATTTCAGCAGTGATATTAAATTTATTGGATTAACAGAAAATTTGCAATATGCATATTAACAAAATAGATAGACAAGTGCATAAATTTGGGCACCCCAACAGAGATATTACATCAATACTTAGTTGAGCCTCCTTTTGCAAATATAACAGCCTATAGACGCCTCCTACAGCCTTTGATGAGTGTCTGGATTCTGGATGGAGGGTTTTTTGACCATTCTTCTATACAAAATCTCTCCAGTTCAGTTAAATGTAATGGCTGCCGAGCATGGACAACCTGCTTCAAATCATCCTATAGATTTTCGATGATATTTACATCAGGGGACTGTGACGGCCATTCCAGAACATTGTACTTCTCCCTCTGCATGAATGCCTTTGTAGATTTTGAACTGTGTTTTGGGTCATTGTCTTGTTGGAATATCCAACCCCCTGCGTAACTTCAACTTTGTGACTGATGCTTGAACATTACCCTGAAGAATTTGTTGATATTGGGTTGAATTCATATGACCCTCGACTTTAACAAGGGCCCCAGTCCCTGAACTAGCCACACAGCCCCACAGCATGATGGAACCTCCACCAAATTTAACAGTAGGTAGCAGGTGTTTTTCTTGGAATGCAATGTTCTTCTTCTGCCATGCAAAGCACTTTTTGTTATGACCAAATAACTCAATTTTTGTCTCATTAGTCCAAAGCACTTTGTTCCAAAATGAATCTGGCTTGTCTAAATGAGCATTTGCATACAATAAGCGACTGTTGTAGCGTGAGTGCAGAAAGGACTTCTTACTCATCACCCTCTCATACAGATGTTCTTTGTGCAAATTGCACTGAATTGTAGCACGATGTACAGATACACCATCTGCAGCAAGATGTTCTTCCAGGTCTTTGGAGGTGATCTGTGGATTGTCTGTAACCATTCTCACAATCCTGCGCATATGCCGCTGCTGTATTTTTCTTGGCCTGCCAGACCTGGGTTTAACAGCAACTGTGCCTGTGGCCTTCCATTTCCTGATTACATTCCTTACAGTTGAAACTGATAGTGACCTCTGAGATAGCTGTTTGTAGCCTTCCCCTAAACCATGATACTGAACAATCTTTGTTTTCAGATATTTTGAGAGTTGCTTTGAGGATCCCATGCTGTCACTCTAGAGAGGAGAGTCAAAGGGAAGCACAACTTGCAATTGACCACTTTAAATACCTTTTCTCATTATTGGACACACCTGTCTATGAAGTTCAAGGCTTAATGAGCTAATCCAACCAATTTGGTGTTGCAAGTAATCAGTATTGAGCAGTGACATGCATTCAAATCAGCAAAATTACAAGGGGACCCAAATTTTTGCACAGCCAGTTTTTCACATTTGATTTAATTTCATACAACTAAATACTGTTTCACTAAAAAACTTTGTTCGGAAAACACCCCAGTACTCAGATGTTCCTAGGAAATGAAAGACATACCACTGTTGTCTTTTTTGTTGAAAGTAGAGTAAATTATTATGCAGCCATATTTTCATATGACTGTATATACTGTATATATATATAAATTTTAATGACATTTGTTTTTTGACTTTATCATCATTTATGTTTTTTTTTTTATTTGTTTGATTGTAAGCTATAAATGTTTCAAGGAAGCCAAGACAGATGCTACGTCATAGGCATGAAGGATGTTTTCATGTGGAAAACATGTCACTTCATGAGAATGAGAAAGCCTACCTGGAAAGGACTCTTAGTTAGGTCTCATCAGGTCTTCTGATCAAATCTTTGAGAAGCAAATCTCATTCATTTTGACATTAATTTCTTACATTTTTCTAAAGTACTTTTAAAGTTTGTGCTTATAACTCTGCACTTTGTTTCTTTGCTATTTTCATTACATTTGTTGTTTAGCGTTCATGTTTTCTTTTATTTGCTCAGTTCAGTGGTGTTTTAATGCTCATTTAAGCTCTAGTTAAGTAAGCAGATGTCCACACAAACTGTGTGCGAGTTAAAGGGTGAATTAACTCTTAATTCTATAGTACTGCTCTTAGTGTTCTATTTTTTCAGACTAACAATAGGCTTTATTAGGATCGGCACCATATGCTTTTCTTTTCTTTGTGTATCCCTGCCGTCGGCAACTCTGAGGCATTTTTATAAATATTTGTATTATTTATTTTTATATGCCAGCTGGTCAACATAAATGTACAGTATATCAGCAAGCTATTTTGACTTTTATGTCTTTCCCAATGGAACACAAGTTTTCTCTTGTTTGCTTCATCAAATAAAAATTTATGTTTTCTCTGTTCTTTCTCTCTGACTCTCTACTCTCTCTAGAAAATAAAGTTTTGCTTGGTTTGTTTCTTACACCATGATTTTCTTTTTGAGAGATGTCAGCCACACCACTTCCCCAAACCTGTATCCATACTTAAGACAATCTAAGCTTTTCCTGCAAATAAAACATTTTCTCTTTCTATGTCTGTCTCTGTAAAAGAGTACTGTAATTCTTCATTCAGTTTAGAAGGGTTCACAATCAAAGCTCTAGTAAGAAGTAGATGGTCCCTGTTCTGTTCTGCTGTTTGCTCTGTAACCAACCAGTATGACAAAAAAAGACTTTCCTGTTATAAATGCTATTGTATCATAAACACATTGCATTTGTGCAGTCTCAGGTTTATGCATATGACTTGCACAAACAAAAGTAAAACTTGGAGGGGGAAATGTACAAAGAAAGATAAATGCTCATGAATAACAGTCTTATGTGGCGAAGTGGTAGTGTTGCTACTTTGCAATAAGAGAGATTTTAGGTTTGCTTCCCAAGTCCTCCCTGCATGGAAAGCACTTTTAGTAGTGAGAAAAGCGCTATATACATGTAAATAATAATAATAATTATTATTATTATTATTATTACTAGGGGGCTTTGCTCGCCAACCCATCCAGCCTATGCTATGTGCCAGCAACTTCACTTCTCTCCCGCTCATGTATGTGGATTTCACTTTCACCAAACAACAAATCTTTTAATTCTTGTGGATATGCCTCTTCATTGGGAAGAAACACTACTTTTCCCTGATGGCAGAACGAATTAGATGATCTACAAGTCTCCGACTTAAAGTTTAAATCCGAACAATATCTATATACTTCTGTCATATCACCTATGTCCAAATATTCGATCTCTTTTCACTGTTGCATTATTTCAAAGAGTAATAATTGCCATTTGTTTGTGCTAATGCAATCTTTACTATCATTTTTTTGAGACTTTCGAATTTTAGTACTTTCATTATCTCTAACCTGCTCTGCATGTGTATCGCGCTGTTTTCTGAACCTGTTTACAACGTTCTACTTTGTCATCTACTCTTTGTCTTTTATTTTTGGCATGGTTAAATCTCTTGGTACAAAGTCTCATCTCGTGGTACATGAAATTATCTCTCTGAATAAGTCTTGTCTTATCCCAGGCTAAAAAGTCTTGTTTTGTCCCAGGATTTTTTTATATAATAGAGAGATTACTATTGTTGTTGTTGTCGTTATTATTATTATTAAATGCAATAAACACCAGCTTAACTAGATAGTGAGCATACATCCACCATCTCCTTTGTGACTCAGATTTCCCTAGACATAATTAGCCTTTTCATAGTTATTTAATCCTTGCAGCCCTGAAGTGGCATACTGCAATACTCCTGTAGGAGACATCTGCATTTACTGCATAATGAATGTGTGCTTTCTGAACGAGACATGGTTTCCACAGCAAACTTAATAAAAAAAAGTGGGCTGGTTAAGTTTGCTCATCAAGTGACAGTATGTTGAATGTAAACGTCTTCATTGCAGATATTAACTGTTCACTGATGTATCCTAATAAATTCTACTCAGCCAGGATGCCCATTTTCAAAAACACATGTACACATCTTCACAGTTACACTTCTGTACAGTTCTGCTCTTTTTTGCAAACTCCAGGCAAGCTTTTATGTGTCTTTTACTGGCCACTTTGTCATAAAGTGGTGGAATTTTGCAGTGATGGTTTTTTGAAACTTTTTCCATTTAAGAATTATGGAAGCCACTGTGCTCTTGGGAACCTTCAATGCTGCAAAAACATTTTGCAGCCTTCTACAAATCTATACCTAAATACAATCATGTTTCTAAGTTCTGCAGCCAATTCCTTCAAACTAATTTCTTGGTTTTGTCAAATATGGGACCTTCTATAGATGGGCACTTTCCTAATCATATCCAATCAATTAAATTGACCACAGGTGGACACCAAACAAGGTGTAGGAACATCTCAATGATTATCAATAGAATGAGATGCACCTGAACCAAAGTTCATAGTGTCAAAGTGTCATAGCAAAGGGTGTAAATACTTGTGTCAATGTGATATTTCAGTTATTTGTTTTTAATATATTTGTAAAAGTTAATAATATCCTGTTTTCACTTTGTCATTCTGGGGTATAGACTGGTTCTTGATTTGGGAAAAATAAAATTATTTTAACACAAGGCTGCAACATAACATGTGAAAAAGGTTGAAGGGTCTGAATACTTTCCAAATGCACTGTTTATGTGTATGTGTGTGTGTGTTGTCGCAGTAGAGGTATTGCTCCACCTCTTGAACCCTCAGGTACCACTCTAGACACCAGGTAAAAGTCCAAGACTCTTTATTATAATTATAACGTGCACAAAGCACCCTCCACTCCACACTTATAAACTACAATAATTCTCTAAATACAAATACCAATCCTCCTCGCCCAGACACTTCGCCCTCCTACCTCCCAGCTCAGCTCAGTGTACTGGGTTTCCCAGAGTCCTTTTATATCCCCTGACCCGGAAGTGGTTCCTGTCCAAACCCACAAGTCCTTATTCCCTCCGGGTCAGGGTAAACAGTCCTTTTCTTCAGCCCGGGAGCACGTCGTTCCTTCCTGTCACGTGATGATGACGCACTCCTGGGTTATAGGGCACATAAGAGCCCGTTAGCCCCCCCTACAGTGACACCCGGTGGCCCCCAAGGTATCCAGCATGGCTGTGTATAAACACTACATAGTCCATGAGGACCTGCTGGAACTCGGGGCACGATCATGCTGTTGGGAGAGCTCCTCCTGGCGGCCTGGGGATGAGGGCCGGAGTAAAATGCCGGCAATCCACCACAGTTTCCCCCCCTTAGTGACGACAACTGGGGCGGAGCGTCGATCCCCGCGAGGGACGTCCTCCTCCAGGAGGACGCGTCAGTTGGGCTTCGGCTGTGTTGTCTAGACCCCCCAGAGACCCTCGGGGGAACGGTGTATCGTCTGTCTCTCCGTTCCCCTGTCCTCCGAGGACAACTAAGCCAAATGTGGCCCGGCTGATGGCAGTAGTAGCAACGCCTTCGTCCTCCCGGTTGTCTTCTTCCCTGGGACCTGAAACATCTCGGGAATTCGGTTAACTCCGCCCTTTCCTCCACTAAGGAGGGGTTTACGGCCGCTTTGCCGCTCTCAGCCCTTTTTTTTACCTTGTCAGGAGACCCACGCTTTATTTCGGGGATCTCCTGCTTTCTCTGGGGCTTGTGCTCAGTTTGAGGCTCTCTATTGAGAAGAGAGAGCCTCTTTGCTATTTGCACCCCCGTTGTCCTATGTTGTTTCGGAGGCGGCGTCATTAGTACCGCATCGCTCTGGGTAACAGCACTATTTAGCTGTACCGGGGAGATCGGCACCTCCCCCGCCCCTCCAGTAACCAACGACAATTCCCTCATCACGCAGGTCGGGGTTTTGAGGTCCGAATCACTTCGGGAGGCCGCGTCATACGCATGCCCCGGCTCGTTCTTTCCTCCCACTGACCACTCAGTTATTGTGCCACGCTCAACTGTCGGGTTCACAGCGCTTTGACACCCGCTACTTATTAATTGCGGTGCCGGCTCGCACTGTGTCCCCTTATTATATTCGGTACGGTTTAGGCTTACCTGTACCGATGCATCATGCACGACTGGGGCTTCTATGCCTAATCGCCGCAGGTATCCATATAGTCTCTTTAGCGGCGCTTCGACTGTGGCTCCTAGCTCCTCCACACGTTTCTTCACCTCTTCCATCCCCTGAAAGAAAGCTATTATGGGCTCGAGCGCCTCCTCGATGTCCCGCACAACCATATAGTTAGTTATTTCGGCCGGAGGCAAGGTTACTTCTTTGTTTTCCTCACCCTCCGGCCGGGAGCCAATGAGCACGTCCGCTCCTGGCACGTGCTCTGCTGGGCTTTGCGGAGGCTTCTGGGAAATGGAGTCCAAAGAGGAACGGGTAGCCTCCAGCGGCTGACTGCGACCTGCCTCTTTTACTTTGTCGGCAGATCGTTCAGTCACATCCCGCTCCTCTTTTCCTTTATTTAATTGCGGCGCTGCATTGCTCACCTCCCCCTTCCCTTTCAGGGAGCTCGGACCCGTCAGGGAACGAATGACCTCACCTAAGGACCCGAACTGACCGTATCGTTCCCGGCATCCATCGCGCGAGGTCACGTGGTCTTTGTCCTTGAATGGGCTTGTAGATTGCCGACTCCTAGCCTGGCCTGCCTTCTGGGTAACGCGGCCATCTTGCCAAGGTATGAGGAAGGCATCCGACGCACCGTCTGCTTTCTGGAGGCATGCCTCTGTAAAACAGGAATAAAATGTACCCGAAATTTCGGGCGTTTTCCTGGCACATACCTCCAGACGTGGTAGCGGAGTCCCCAATCCGTTTAGGGATTCCAGTGCGGGCGATGGCTGACAGCAACCCTGCTGTTGCTTCCTTCGGGCTTCTTCAGCCATTATCAGCTCCCGGTCCTCCTCACATCCAGTCAGGCGAGTCCAGGCCAACTCAGCAGCTGTCATGTTCTTCACCCAGTCGGGACTGCCCTTCTTCTTTCCCAATTTCTTCCCCATCACGGTTCGAAGGGGCACAAGGTTTGTTAATGCAGCGCTCTTTGTAAAGGACGGTGCTTGTACCTCCGTAAGTTCGAGAGGGACCTTTTTGGGGTTATCTGCCGACACAATATTTATTTTTAATGCAGATCCTCTGCCAACAGACGGCCAGAGAATCCTGCCGACTACGCCAGTGTCGCAGAAGAGGTATTGCTCCACCTCTTGAACCCTCAGGTACCACTCTAGACATTATTATAATTATAACGTGCACAAAGCACCCTCCACTCCACACTCATAAACTACAATAATTCTCTAAATACAAATACCAATCCTCCTCGCCCAGAAACTTCGCCCTCCTACCTCCCAGCTCAGCTCAGTGTACTGGGCTTCCTAGAGTCCTTTTATATCCCCTGACCCGGAAGTGGTTCCTGTCCAAACCCACAAGTCCTTATTCCCTCCGGGTCAGGGTAAACAGTCCTTTTCTTCAGCCCGGGAGCACGTCGTTCCTTCCTGTCACGTGATGATGACGCACTCCCGGGTTATAGGGCACATAAGAGCCCGTTAGCCCCCCCTACAGCGACACCCGGTGGCCCCCAAGGTATCCAGCATGGCTGTGTATAAACACTACATAGTCCATGAGGACCTGCTGGAACTCGGGGCATGATCATGCTGTCGGGAGAGCTCCTCCTGGGGGTGAGGGCCGGAGTAAAATGCCGGCAATCCACCACAGTGTACATATATATATATATATATATATATATATATATATATATATATATATATATATATATATATATATATATATTATATATACTAGGGAGCTTTGCCCCCTGCTCGCTTCACTCAACGACCCCCCCCCCCCCACTTGCTTTCCTTAGAGTGGTGGAGGACTATTTGAGTGAACTCTGATATCACTTTCACCCCACAGGATGAGGATCCACCCAGGTTACTATATAACCAGTGAGGACATCATGTGCCTCATGTATGTACATTCACACAAAAATGTTGCGTAAGCCCTTTTCCACACACATTTTGAGAAAAACTAAACTTGCCGTAAAATCACGCATGTCCAAACTATTTCAAATCTAGTAAATTAAACATCAATTTTAAGATTACATTTATAATGTTCTACTTTAATGACAAAATAAACAACGAGATTAAACAGGAAATTTCAAGATTACAGTTGACCTTTCTTTTCTTCACTGTGTCCCTATTTTTTTTCTTTTTTCTGTACCCTAATCTGCTTCTGTATAACACTCATACAGTGGGCTAAGACTTGCATTTTCATGTCGACTTTGACATCTGACCACTTCTTTTTCATTTTGGGCACTGTGTGACTTTCTCAACTTGAACTGTTGAGTGTCATTCCATCAAGTTCCTTTTGTTGCTCATACCACTGCCTAAGCCTACAAAAAATAAGTTTTTCTTGCCTCTAGATCACTGAGTAGGACCTCCACTGAGCGTTTTGTGAAATTCTTTTATACATGCTTTTGCCATTGTCTTTTAACAAAACACTCAACTGAAAGGGCTATTTATATTGATCTACATATTCAAATATGCAAAATTCTCGAAGGAGTCGAGGTTGGGTGGCAGTTGGCTTACGCACGTTTTTGTGGATCTGAATTTTTTTGTGCATATATACATTTCCACATTTATCTGTATGACACATTTTAGCGTGACTTCTACACACAGCGTTATACAGGTGGCCCCAGAATTCTGCCTTCAGTCTGGACCTTGATCCCATGGAGGACCACTGCAGATCATCAAAGTCAAGGGCATTATAAAAGACCCATCTGTCACCTTTGTATTGGTGCTAGCCTTCACCATTTTTCTTTGTTTCTTTGCGACTTTTCATTATTAAATGGGGTTTGTTTGTTTGGCACCCCAACACTCTGACACTCTTCTCTGTTACAATATACACAGACAAATTCTCTGCTTTATAGTTATTTTTATTTATCATCTTTATCTTTATGCCCAGGAGTTTAAGCTTCCAAAGAGTTATTCCATGATCAGGATTTCTGTTATGATTACTCTGGCCCCATAGAAACAGTGAAGGGATGGAATCTTAAAAAATTGCCCAAGGCAAGCCTGGCCCCAGAAAAATGAGAGTCTATAGGCCCCAAAAATGGAGGTCGGCGTTTAAATTCAAAATGAAAAGTGTCTCAAAATTCTGAAGTACAGCATGTCTTTCCAGTGGGAGAATCATAAAAAAAGCAGCTGGGGATAAATACAAGACCACAAGAAATATTTGTAAAATTAAAGACTTAGTAATAAGAAAAAAATTATCACAAAACACAAAATAATAAAAATAACAATATAAACAATATAAACATAAACAAACAACATAAACAAAAATAATAATCAAAGTATTAAAAATGAACAAAAAGGATATAGAATTTAAGCATAATAGCAGAACTCTGATACACACAACAATTTCCAATACACTTTAAGTTTAATCATTACACTGTACAACAATTTTTTTGAAAAGTCTGGCTTCCTGAAAAGTTTTTGCCGATTGTGACAGGTACCTACTGGGTATGCACAAATATAATGTTGGTTTTAATGCATCACGTAGGAACTCTGAGAAATAGACATTTATATGTTTACTGACAATAACGTATTTAGTCACGTTTATGTTTCGCATAAGCTATTAAATTTAACAGAAGTAAAAGTGTTTTGCTCCTGATTTTCTTTTGTATTCAATGTCTGGTGCATCATGTTGCAGTGCCCAGCAGTAGTCAGCAAGCATTGATGGATTCCAGTTGCCCAGTTCTCCATTGTAGCAATGTCCTGGTGAAACCTTTCACCGTGTTCGTAACTGACAGCACCGAGATTTGCAGGGAAGAAGTCCAAGTGTGAGTGGAGAAAATGAATCTTGAGTGACATGTTGCACTTCATTGTCTTGTATGCTTTGAGATGTTTGTCTACCAGCTGAATGTAGTTTGGGGCTCTGTAATTGCCCAGAAAATTGTCAACAACGTCTTTGAAGGCTTTCCAGGCAATTTTTTCAGGCCCAACTAACAGATCTTCAAACCGCTTGTCACTCATAACATGTCTGATCTGGGGGCCAACAAAAATGCCCTCTTTGATCTTGGCGTCAGTTATTCTTGGGAACATCTGTCTTAAATAACGAAAACCTTCGCCTTCCTTGTTCAGTGCTTTCACGAAATTCTTCAAGAGTACTAGTTTTATGTGAAGAGGAGGCAAAAATATCTTTGCTGGGTCGACAAGCGATTCATGTGCCACATTTTTCTGTCCTGGAACTAACTTTTTACGGAGTGGCCAGTTCTGTCGAGAATAGTGCGATTCTTTGGCACGGTTGTCTCATTCACAGATGAAACAACAGTACTTTGTATTGCCGAGCTGCAGTCCTAGTAACAGAGCAACGACTTTAAGATCTCCACAGATATTCTAGTTGTACCTGCTATACTGGACGTGCTTCAGCAACAGTTCCATATTCTCATATGGTTCTTTCATGTGTGCTGCATGGCCAACAGGTACTGTAGGATAAACGTTGCCATTGTGTTAAGCTTTCAGGCTTAACATTGACGAATCAATGAAGAGACGCCATTCTTCAGGGTTGTGATCACAACCCAAGGCCGAGAACAATCCTTCAATGTCACGACAGAAACAGAGACTGTCAACTTGTGCAAAAAATTTGGTTTTATCATGATGTCGGCCACGAAACACAGAAATTTTCATACCTGGTGACAGCAAACACCATTCCTGCAGTCTCGAACCAGCAGCTCGGTTTTTGTTTTTGATAGACCCAAATCTCTGACCAAATCGTTCAATTCGGACTGTGTTATCAGATGTGGATCGCCTGATCAACACAGTTCAAAATCCGGGTCAATGTGACTGTCAGTGCCCTGCATTGCAGTTTGTTCATCTGGTTCGTCTAAGGTCAAATCCTCTGGTGGTTTCAGAATTTGAAGACTGTTGTCATGTGGCACGGGTCTCATTGCTGAAGGCAGATTAGGATATTCATTTGACTTCTTGTTTTTGGCAGAGAAACCAGACACATTAGTCAAACAGAATTAACAGTCCGTCACATGGTCTTTCTGTTCTCATCATATCATCGGAACAGCAAACGGCATCGTCTTTCGAGTGCCTCTGAGCCAGGTTCTCAGATTTATAGCACATGTCGCACAGCAAATGTGAGGCGGCCATTCCTTGTCTTGATGACCAATTTTGTAGCCGAAATACAGATAATAAGCTTTCTTCACAAAAGCAGTCATCCAACGTCTCTGAAGCGCAAGTGTATATTCGCCACAGATATAGCAGAATGTATTGCGGCTGTTACGACATTGACAAGACATATCGTCCGACACCAAAACGTCTATAGCATCAAGCTTACTTACTGTTATATTGCTACAGATACTATACTTTACTATACTGATACTATACCTACACACTGACTATCTATATTAACCAAATGAGCAGGATTGGTGTATGTAAGCCACCTTTATAGCATGCTGAGACAACGTCAGGCTCATTCAGACTTGCCCAGGATGTCAACTTCCACAGAACAGCTTCCAACCTGGCCTGAATCCATGCCTGGACATGCCCAGGCTGTACAAACCGTTGTTGATAAGTCACTTACGGGAGCGAAAATGTTTGGATACAAATATAAGAAAAAATCATGCCAAAACTGAAACGATACATTTGATGATATTCGTGATCAGCACCCAAAAATCTATAAGAAACACCCAACAGTGTTCAAGAAGCAAAAACTTTGTTGTGCAGTGTATTAGTTCTTTCTGTTGGCCTTTGCTACACTGTTTCCTTTATTAAATGATCATAGCTTTCCTTGAGCTACCTGCATCCACCATTCTATTCCTCACCCATTCACGCTTCAACACTCTGCTTTCTTCATCAGTAGTGCTCTCATTTTTTGCATTTCAGTGTTATTCGCACCCACTAATAGAGATACACTTTAGCTTTCTATTGTCTGTGCATCCTTTTCTATTGAAGAATATCGAGCTTTCATAGAATTCTGGGCTTGCAACTGATATGCAAAATGAATATAACTTGCCAGACACATCCTCTTTAATGAAGTTCCTCCTCCTTTCCCCTTTCTCTTTTCACCTACCTGTTTTACATCAGCAGTTTTGTTGCCTTTGCTTTAAAGCTCCCCCACTAGGTTGTTGGTATACGCAGGCAGTCGTCAAACTACAGCAAGCCAGCCATCATTAATGAATTTGTATCCCACTATAAAATTTTCAGTGGAATTATTTTTTAAGTAGAATGGAAACATTGTATCAGTGTTGCCATTGCTGCTATTGTATAATACATTTCCTTTTGGAACAAAAAGTCTTATCTATTTGTCTGTGGTTAATTATGTGCCTAGGAGATAGCATTCATTCCTGCTGGAACTGAAAGGTAAGTAACAGATTGAGGGTTGTGAAGTTTAGACATGTCTCTTTAATTAAAATCACTTCTAGATTTTTATGTCACAGGTGGTTGGGGAGCAGTAACCAATAAAAGCACAAAGAGTATAATGACAGAGTCTAGAATCCTAATCCCCTCCAAAAAAATCAGAACTGCTGATATCCTGACCATGTCTTCATTTTTGGCAATATACTCTCTCCAAATGGATGCTGAAGGCCACACAATAACCACTTACAAGATTATGTCCGTCTTACTACAGGACCATGCAACCATGTCATCACAACATGATGATCACCTTGGGTCTCAGGAGAAAATGTGAGATCACCAACAAACAAAACAAAAGACAAAAACTAGCTGATCCTCCTGATGCTATGGTATATTCTGAACAAAATGGCTCAAACTGTCCAAAATCTTAATTTCTGTCAATAATTTTATTTAGCAAAATGTACAATAAAGAATTAAAACACCATTGTTCAGAACATTAATTCTATACACAATAAAAAAACAAAATAGTGATCCTGAATACTTTTAGAATACTAAACTAAAAATAATTAATATAATAAATAATTAAACTATAGGTAATAACCAGTATAACATATGTGAACATGGAAGACAGCTTAATGACTATACCGAAGGTAATTGCCAGCTGAACCAGGGGTTAGCGCTGTTTCGTAATGCCTCTGTGTCGTCACTTCGTTGTCCTGCTTTCTGGACTTGCCCCTTCCTGGCTGGGGTGTATAAGACAAATACACCACCATTATGAGCCATTTTACTTGTTGACTCCAATGTGAAAAGATGGGGGTTTTTTTTGTCTTTTGCTTTCATCCAATTATATGGGGTTCACTACAGTGTCCCAAACCTTTCCCCAACTTCTTTGTGCTTTGTTACACCAGAAAAAGTTAATGTCTAAACAGTCAAATGACCACAATCCTCCAATAAGAAACTGAAAGACAAGTGGATGAAGAAAACAGTCGCATGATTAATGGCACAGGGGGTTGATGCGATAAGTTGTAGCTCTCTTATATACACTTCTTCAGTATCTGCTAATTTTGTCCTAATTAACGCAGATGTAAGTAAGGATGCTAGAATAAACACAAAACAAAATGTAGACAAGGAAATAGAAAAATAATGAAAAAGCTAAAATGTATATATATAATTTGTTTAGGAGCTTATTTATTGCGATACCATGCACCTATCTTAATATATATTGCTTTATTATATAGTATACCCATCTTTATACTGTATATATATATACTGTATATTTCTCTAGTATATACAAAATACATCCTATTGTTTGGCTAGAAATATACTTTTCCTCTGCTGACTGTGTACTTTATAAGAATATACTTACATAAACAGTGCTTTAACATACATTGTATCTGCTGAGTGCTATTCTAATTTAATATTGTTTCAGCCTAAAACTCAAGATTATCTCTCCTTTGTGGAGTGTAGGTGGTAAGCCACCTGTCAGCTTCCAGAACAGGATGAGTGCATTTTTGTGCCTTTTCTTTTTGTTTTGTTGTTTTTTTTTTTACTATTTTTTCATGTTTTTTCCTAGCTTCTGTAAAGAAAAGCCTGAAACATAGTTAAGACCGCTACATTTTCATATCTGTTTTGATAAAAAACAGCCCTTCTCCTGTTTTTCTTATTATATTTTAACACTATACTTTTGTGTTTATTTTGTTTCAGCACTGTGCTATTTGATGCTTATTAGCAACTGCATATCTTATTAAGGTACTGAAGAAAGTACATACAGCAGAAGTATCAGGTATGTGATATAAGTCTTATCAGGCTCAACAATAAAGCCTTCAAAAATGAATTTATCTGACTGTCTGATAGGTATTTTAAAAAACATATTAAGTTTTTCAGTTTTATCTCCCTAATTCTCTTTAATATAATAATTAATTAATGTCATTGAAGGGTCCAAGAGTTCAAGAGCAGCTTAGGACTAAACAGGGCAAGGCTCCATTGGAAAAATCCTGTAAACCTCTCAGCAAAGACCTTAGACAAGAAGCTGATACTGTACAGTTAGGTCTATAAATATTTGGACAGAGACAACTTTTTTCTAATTTTGGCTCTGTACTTTACCACAATGAATTTTAAGTGAAACAACTCAGATGCAGTTGAAGTGCAGACTTTCAGCTTTAATTCAGTGGGGTGAACAAAACGATTGCATAAAAATGTGAGGCAACTAAAGCATTTTTTTAACACAATCCCTTCATTTCAGGGGCTCAAAAGTAATTGGACAATTGACTCAAAGGCTATTTCATGGGCAGGTGTGGGCAAATCCGTCATTATGTCATTATCAATTAAGCAGATAAAAGGCCTGGAGTTGATTTGAGGTGTGATGCTTGCATGTGGAAGATTTTGCTGTTCCATCATACAAGGTATATGTACTAAATATGGATCAGTAAACCAGCAGGCACCAGACGTACCTTCCATTCTGTATTTATGTTGATGTTTTGGTATTTACATATTTCTGTTACATATAATAATTTTGTGAATTTCCCTTGGGATTAATAAAGTATCTATCTATCTGTCTATCTATCTATCTATCTATCTATCTATCTATCTATCTATCTATCTATCTATCTATCTATCTATCTATCTATCTATCTATCTATCTATCTATCTATCTATCTATCTATCTATCTATCTATCTATCTATCTATCTATCTATCTAATAACATTTTTCTTGTTGAAAAAAGAATCAATGCTTTTGCTTGTTTTTCTGAGGGTAAACATAACTTTATAGAGGCTAAAGAAAGAGGCAAATTCAAGAATTCTTTAGCAGGTTAAAAGTTTGCAGCAGGATAAGGAGGCTCTAGAGAGATAGAGAGAGACAGGTGTGGAGTGGAAAAGGAGAGACGCTACCTCCGAAGACAGACAAGGTACTCCACACCAATTTAAGGTGAATCTTGTATAAAAGATAGATACATTTATTTGTTTTGGTTTGTGTTTTCTCCCTAATTGTAATTCATCCTTAGTTTTGTTAAAATAGAAGTACTTCATTTTGGTTTTATAGGGTTTTGATACTGATACCATTTTTTCCAGGTTCTGCTCTGTGCTTAGTGTAGCACTGTCACACCACCAATTCATCTAAATTCTTGGAGAAGAAACATAATTTCAAACAACCCATACTCATCTTCATTGCTGGTAACAGCACAGATTCCAGCAAACCAGCTATTATATCACTTTACGCTCAGCTTCACATAAAATGGATTGTCACCAGTACTGCCCTCACCATTAATGGCAGGGCTCTGCTCTCAAACTCTTTTTCCCAATTATTAGAAAAGAAATTCATTTTTACTTGTTCATTGGGATTGGTTTGAACTTGATTTAAAATTGTCAACTCAATATGACAAACCTACAAAAATACAAATGCAGTAAAAGTAGTATTGTCATATTCGCACAGTACATTGAAATTCTTAAATGTCAAAGGATCGAGTCATGAATACTGAAATAACCAGTTAATTGACAAATGCCTATAAAAATAATCCAAATAACTGAAATGTATATTCCATACTGTAGAAATTCTGTAATACAAGAAATATTCATATTTACAGTATATACAGTATCATAATGAAACAGTATTGCCTCAAGTGGGGCTGTGAATGAGTAACAAAATAGTCAGGTATCTGTTTGCAAACTAGCATTTCAGTATAAACAATACAATTAATTTCCCCAAAATAACTTTCCTTTGAAGCTGGTGCACACCATTCCTTAGTGGGCTGTCACTGAGAAAAGCTTGGAAAGTGCAAATAGCTTTTATCATAACCATGGTTATCTCGCTGTAAAAATCCTGAAAGGCTCATGTCCAAATACAAAAATTGCTTGAAATGCAAAATCATTGTTCATAGGTCTTCAAAATTAATCTATTTTCTAAACCCAGTTAACCTAAGCTGTAGCCAAGGGAGGAAACAACTGTATTAGCCAAGGCAGGAAACAACTGTGCATGGGACTAAAGTCTATCTCATGAAAAACTTTGATGCTGTCACAGACTGTATCTTAAAATAATGGCTTGCGCTGTGGCCGTGAAATCACTAAAGAAATGGAAACCACCAGGAAAAACATCATTAATATATCTATAAATACTTACATATCTAATAAAATGTCTTTTTCCATGTCCATTGTTTTTATATTAACCAAGAGTTTAAAAGGCCTGTAAAATTTGGTACCATAGAATAATAATTGTGTCAAGCCAAATTAAAAGCATATAGTTCAGATTTCCATTATTCATATGACACCATCCACACAGATAAAGCCTCCTTACATCTCTGAAATGGGTTATGGATGTATGAATGGATGCACTATTGCTCACCAAGTTCTAAAAAAACAATTGAATGGTTAAGGATAAGTAACTCAGACAAAATACTGAATAAAACAACTGAGAAACCATATCTAATACATTTCCAGGGTGTTTTGAAGTATGCTTTCTCATTTCTAATTTTTGAACCTTAAATCATAAACTCCATAGTGTTAAAAGTGCAGTAATTCTGAATAGTCATCTGATTGCTATCCTGAATATTTGAAATGATGATTGCTGTGTCCACTTACCTCCTTGTCATCATATAGCATTTTTGTCATCATTACAGGAAATTGCTTAAATAGTCTAAAATGAGTGGCCCTTACATTTGACATAAAGTAAAAAGTGTATTTTTAATTTAGCACTATGAGGAGACCAAAAGAGTCAATTTCCTTCATTAGTGAAAGTTACAATTTAGGGCAGGTCTGCTGACCATTGAGGGCCTTAGAGAAGTCGAAGGCCACATTCCTAATCTAAGAATTTCATAGAAAGAGACACATTTTATGAAGGACAGGAGTCCTTTATGTGGAAATAACCAAGAGTTTGGTCTAAGTAAACAGGGTAGTTATTTTCATTGGTATTTTATCTCTGCGCTTTTCAGAAACTGGCAGTTGTGAACAAGGTGATATATACATTACTGAATACTTTTTTATCTTTAAAAGTGTCCTAACTAGAAATTGAGATCTGCATTGTTGTAGAAATCAAAATATAGAGTAGTATAGCAGGCTTTTGAATTAAAAAGTTTTTTATACAGTAATCCCTCCTCCATCGCGGGGGTTGCGTTCCAGAACCCCCCGCGAAAGGTGAAAATCCGCGAAGTAGAAACCATATGTTTATATGGTTATTTTTATATTGTCATGCTTGGGTCACAGATTTGCACAGAAACACGGGAAGTTGTAGAGAGACAGGAACTTTATTCAAACACTGCAAACAAAAATTTGTCTCTTTTTCAAAAGTTTAAACTCTGCTCCATGACAAGACAGAGATGACAGTTCCGTCTCACAATTAAAAGAATGCAAACATACCTTCCTCTTCAAAGGAGTGCGCGTCAGGAGCAGATAATGTCAGACAGATAGAGAGAAGAAAGCAAACAAATCAATAGGGCTGTTTGGCTTTTAAATATGCGAAGCACCGCGGCACAAAGCTGTTGAAGGCGGCAGCTCACACCCCCTCCATCAGGAGCAGACAAAGAGAGAGAGAGACAGAGACAGAGAAAAACAAACAAGCAAAAATCAATACGTGCCATGCGTGCTTTTAAGTATGCGAAGCACCCTGCAGCATGTCGCTTCACGAAGCAGCTGCACAGAAGGGAGCAACGTGAAGATAATCTTTCAGCATTTTTAGACGAGCGTCCGTATCGTCTAGGTGTGCGAACAGCCCCCCTGCTCAATCCCCCTAGTCAGGATCAGAGAATGTCAGCGCAAGAGAGAGAGAGAGAAAATTAAGTTGGGTAGCTTCTCAGCCATCTGCCAATAGCGTCCCTTGTATGAAATCAACTGGGCAAACCAACTGAGGAAGCGTGTACCAGAAATTAAAAGACCCATTGTCCGCAGAAATCCGCGAACCAGCAAAAAATCCGCGATATATATTTAAACATGCTTACATATAAAATCCGCGATAGAGTGAAACCGCGAAAGGCGAAGCGCGATATAGTGAGGGATTACTGCATTACAAAAATAGTAAAACAAGACCAAAACATTTCTGTAATTTAGATATTTTTGCTCATCCATTCATTCCTCCATTTTCAAGTATATGTAATAGGTGTGGTGTTAACTTACCCTTCCAGCCTAAAACACTTCTTTATGAAGCAAAATGTTTTGCTGTGCAACCATATCATGAGCCATCCAGGTTCACATGTTTGTACTGTGGTAACAATGACAGTGGTCAGCCAAGAATCTGTGACATATGGCCCTTAGGTGTAGTTCAACACAGCATGAGGTAAAGGCGAACTAATAGTTTCAGTGACAGAGAGATTTCTTCTACATACTGCAAATAGAGCACTTCCTGGTGGCATCAGCTTAGCTGTCTACTCAGCCCCCAACTTACTGTGCAGCACCACCACAATTTCACCCCTTCACAGTTTAAATTCTGACAACTGACATAGTGTTTTGCCATTGAATCACACCATGAGTCAGTCCAGTTCTCATTTTTGCACTGTGGTAACACTGGCAGTGGTCAACTGCAAACCCATACTGTCTAGGCCTCAGAAGCAGCTTGTCACTGCATGAGGTAAAGGAGAACTCCTACTCTTGGCCATCCAAAGACTGCTTCTAAGCACTACAACCGGATCTCTTCCTGGTGCTGTTAGCTGAGCTGTCTACTCGGGCCAGACCTTTCTGCACAGCACCTCCACATAATGGAAGAAGTTCATGGCAATGTAGGAAAGGGTGAAATTGGCAATAAAACAAATTATAACATGGTGCTAGCTATATATATATAAAGGAGAGTTGGGATCCGAGAGACTGTGTTAGTGTGTTTGTGGAGGGATGGAGTGTTAAGGTGGGTGTTGGAGTCACGTGATCATCTCCCCTCCCATTCACCTCATTTCATTCACTTCATTTCGCTCCGAGCTGAGCTCCACAGCTGATGCGGTCTTGCCATTCTTTTCCCATAGTGTTTAGTCCTTTCTCCTTTACTGATTTACTGTTTAGTAGACGCGGTGCTTACTGAATATTATTTTTTCCTTTAGTGTTTCTACTTAGTGTTTCTTAGTGTTTAGTAGACGCGGTGTTCGAAAGGAGAGTTGGGATCCGAGAGACTGTGTTTGTGGAGGGATGGAGAGTTAAGGTAGGTGGGGGAGTCATGTGATCATCTCCCCTCCCATTCACCTGATTTCATTCACTTCATTTCGCTCCGAGCTGAGCTCCGCAGCTGACGCGGTCTTGCCGTTCTTTTTCCATAGTGTTTAGTCATTTCTCCTTTACTGATTTACTGTTTAGTAGACACGCTACTTACTGAATAGTATTTTTTCCTTTAGTGTTTCTACTTAGTGTTTCTTAGTGTTTAGTAGACGCGGTGTGCCGGTGTTCCCGGTGGTGTTGCGGTTTACTGTTACTTTTTACTTCGTTTTTGTACTTTAGTGTTTAGTAGACTTTTACTTTATCTCATTTAGTGTTGTTCCCAGCGGTGTTGCCGTTTTTTACTGTTAGTGTCTACTTAGTGTTTGTGTTTAGTGTTATGGAAGGAGTGATTTTACCACTGTCAGATTTTGCAATGAATGAGTTGGTAAATAATGATTATTTATCAACAGATCACATGAGCAAATTCAACAAAATTTTTGCTGCGCATACAATTTTCCAACCTCAAGAGGTTTTGCTAATGTGGACTCCTGACATACCAATAATGCCCATTCCACAAAATGCAAAACATATTCAATATTACCTTCTGCAGCTACAGAACGAGTGACTCACTGGGTGTGTACCTATTATGATGGTGCTGTAATTCATGTCTATGACAGTTTAAACGCTGATAAGAAAATTCAACTTCACCGAAGAGCAGCTTCGTTTCCTTCATGCTTTGTTTCCTTACAAACCTCCCATAGTTTATGAAGATGCACAGCAACAATTAAATCATACAGATTCTGGTGTATTCTCAATTGCATTTGCTGTGTGTATTTCTTTAGGTATTGACCCAAGTGATCAAATTTTTACTATTTCTTCAATGCGAAATCACTTACAAATAATGTTTGTTACTCGACAATTGCTTCCATTCCCTGTCAAAAGTAGCCGACGGGCGACACCAGTTACAAGTATTCAGTGCGTTCAAAGACCTGTACAAAGTACAGCCACTAGCACAGTCACTCATAAAAGGGGAGATGACTCGATGCAGGAAATGGGTATTGAAACTACCTTGGAAGACATGCAATCAATGAGGCGATTAAACAGATCTCAAGAGAGGTCTTCTAGGTTGGAAAAAACGCGCTTGGCTGCCAAAACCATATATATATATATATATATATATATATATATATATATATATATATATATATATATATATAATATAAATATATATATATATATAATATACATACACACACACACATGCACACACATATATATATCTGCGGTGGGTTGGCACCCTGCCCGGGATTGGTTCCTGCCTTGTGCCCTGTGTTGGCTGGGATGGGCTCCCCTTGGGATTAATAAAGTATCTATCTATCTATCTATCTATCTATCTATCTATCTATCTATCTATCTATCTATCTATCTATCTATCTATCTATCTATCTATCTATCTAAGAATATGACAAAGCTTCCCAAAAGTCAACTCCCAAACTATTTATTGTCTGCTCCCTTTCCTTTCTTTAGCCACTCTTTTTCTGTCAGTCAGTCATTATCCAACCCGCTATATCCTAACACAGGGTCACGGGAGTCTGCTGGAGCCAATCCCAGCCAACACAGGGTGCAATGCAGGAACAAATCCCCGGGCAGGGCGCCAGCCCACCACAGGGCACACACACCCACACACCAAGCATACACTAGGGACAATTTAGGATTGCCAATGCACCTAACCTGCATGTCTTTGGACTGTGGGAGGAAACCGGAGCACCCGGAGGAAACCCACGCAAACACAGGGAAAACATGCAAACTCCACGCAGGAAGGACCTGGGAAGCAAACCCAGATCTCCTTACTCCAAGGCAGCAGCGCTACCACTGTGCAACCCCACCACTGTGCAACCCCACTCTTCTTCTGTATTCATTTATAAGCTCAATGCACAGTGTCTAAGTACCAGTGTGCACTGACTTTTGATACATATTAGGTTGAAAATGTTTTGATACCTACTTATTGTATATCTTTAAATAAATAAGATTTTCCACTATGACTTGAATAGCATCACAATGTGACCCACTTTGAGTACAGGCATAAAGCACAGTGGTGAAATTCTCCTATCTGATCCACACAAGGTAAGATCTCATATGGAAAGGGACGAAGCTGCTCAATGAAAAGTCATGCTAGTAAAGTTAGGGCAGAGCTTCTTCATAAATATGTTTACAATGTAATTAAGCACAAGAAGACCTTCTATTCACCAGGCATCTTCAGAAAGATTAAAATATTCATAATGGACCCTCTTCTCTAAGATATACTGTAAGGACCAACTATGGAGAAGTCCTATATGTGGTTTATTGAAGCCCTAGCTGAATATGATGTGGACCTGACAAACTGAGGGCATTTCTAAACGCCTTGTTCTTCAACTGCACACCTGGACTCACACAATGCAGTGAAACCTAGAACATTCTGTTAAGATTTCCACAGGACTTTGTAGGACATGCCTTGAGACATGAGAGTAGGTAGGTATTTATTAGGAACTGTGCACACAAGGTTTTTATCTCTATTAATTTTGTAAAGCTCAGCTGTAAACTTTAATATTCTTTTATCTAAATTCTTAGTTTTGTATAAAAATTAAATCATTGCCTTTGGTATGTAATTGTAATGATTGTAATGTGTTGTTGATGTATATTTTTGTTTCTGTAGCAGTTTTATATTATCATGATAATGTTTCTGAAGATTAATTTTGATTTTGATTAATTTTGAAAATGTTTCTTTTTCCTCTTTTTTTTCATTGTTAATGTGACGGTTTTGGATGCACCTTCTGTATGTGATCTTTCCTAGTAGGGAAAAAACTCTTTCGTAAAGATCTTTAGTGTAGTTACTTTAAAATACAAGTAGGCCCTAGGGCTAGGTTAGTTTCAGTTTCAATTTTAGTTTTGAATTCACTTCTCATCTTGTCCTTTATTTGTTGATTGCCAATTTCTATCGATCACTCAGTTCTGACTTGTGGCTGTCTTGACTTTGCTATTTCTCATTTTGCATCTCCCAGTTTCTTTGACTGCTCACAATAATCCTCAGCTAAAATATAATCCTAGACTAAAATATAAACATGTTTTCCTTTATAAATCCTGACTTTTCTGTGGAAAGTTGCATATGCACATTTTGGGCCTCTTTTTGTGCAAATGCAAGTTTTATAAATATGCAATGGTATCTCTGGGAGTCTTGGGAAGGATCCTGGCATAGACAGAACCATTCAGGTTTGTCCACTTCTTAAGTGTTAGGGACCTTCTTCTAATAACATTTCCTAGTGTTAGTCCATTTATCCATCTCCCACTTGCACAGTTTCAGTATTTTATGTGAGACTGAAAAGAGATTAGGCTATAATGTGTCTACTTTTATGAGGCATTCAGGTTAGTCACCTAATTTCAAAATCTTATTTATAACCAAGAAAAACTGTAAAAGCACAGAGGCAGAATATACAAGAATATGCCATCACAGAAAATATCTGATTTTTCCCTGTGCATTATATGAGTTTTACTATACAAGAAAAATAGTAAAAAATTTTCAAGAGCATCAAATAATGAATGTTCATTATGGTGAAAAAAATGTTAAAAAAAGATGTTTCTTTTATTACCTTCAAATTTTATATCCAGTTTGCAGATCTGATTTATTTGGCTGTAAAATTGTGACTGGGAAATGTAAAGTGCCATTTATGTCTTTTTATTACCACATTGCAGCAATATTTTAAAATTACTGACTAAAATGTGAATAATTTGTGTTTAGCTCCTTAGTTACCGCCATTTTGTTTTAGTATTATATCATTTTGTATTTACATTTTTATGCTAAGTTCTCTCCTGGCATTTTTTACATATTTGTCTCTACATAATGTAGATATGTAATCATCCTGCTGTTTTCTTTTTGTAGTTTGCATTTTTTAAATTGGCTTGCTCTTTGCTAATGTTATACTTGTATTTCTGACAGTTCAGGATCACCATTTTAGTTCAGATGTTAGCTGTATTACTGCAACAATTTATATTTTTTACCACATTTTTAAATTTTAAAGTTGCCATTCATTACTTCCCTGATATCGTTCTGATGCGATTGGAATACAAAAACACCCATATAGACAAAGGGAGAATGTGCATGCTCCACAGAGGCAGTGACTGGGCTGAGATGTGAACCCAAGATGCTAGAGCTTCATGATCATGACCTGGATTGAGGAGGCTGATAATGTATGTACTGTATGGATGGATGGGTAAATATTAATGATTAATTTTACTACTATTCCGCATTTTCCACACTCCTTTACTCAAGGCATCAGACAAAAACAAACTAATATACAGGTACTCGTCGACATATGACCTATGCAAGTTACGACTGTTCGACTTTACGACGCGTTTGACTGTTTCCCCTGCCAGCTGTTGGCAGCGCCAGTTTTCCGCACTCTCAAGTCTCGCTACGCAGCAGTAAAAATATACGCAGCAGTGTTGCCCCACGTGTGTTTGTGTCTTGTTGTTTTGGCAATTTTCGATAATAATATAACCCTAACATATAACCCTATAATATTAACACTAATAGCAGCTTTCTACTCAAAACGGCAAACTTGAGAAGCTGCCAGCATCAAACCCAGAAGCTCTTGATTGGGCAGTTCTTAGGATTGCACTACGCAAGCAGTCGCATCAACTGCTTACCGCAACCTGCTTTCTTTTTTCTTCTTGAATAAAAGCGCACTTGTTCTGTTATACTTGTACTTGTGAAAGTGTTTATTTGATATTTGGACTTCAGGCTTCACACCAGTTATTCTCAGTCACACACACCACTCACATCCACAGTTATCCCAGTCTCGTTCGTGCACAAGTTTTATATACAATCATCACATTCAAATGTTAACAGTTCCCACACACAACTGCTGACTCCCAATCAAGAGCTTCTGGGTTCGATGCTAGCAGCTTCTCGAGTTTACCGCTTTGAGTAGAGAGCTGCTGTTATTGTTAATATTATACAATAAAAACATACATTTGATTTACGTCTGTAACAACCGCTGTAAATTTATAGTGCTTGTCAAAGTTAGCGTTCACACTCGCCCCGATATGACACTGCTCTTTTCAAATAAAGACGCGCTATAACAGAGGTGAACTCAGATCAGAGAAAACAGAAGCCCTCCCCGCAAGAAATGTCGACTCACAGTGTATGAATGGCGTATGGAAGAAGTGTGTTAAGCGTTATGTAAATACTTTTGCTGGATTTAACAGTGAACAAGAACTTGATGAGATTCGTGAAGAAATAGTGAAACTGTCAAAAGACCTTTCATTGGAATGTGAAATGGAAGATGTCGAGGAGTTGCTAGACCGGGAATCAGGTGAACTTATGAATGTAGAGCTGATAGAATTGGAAGAAGAAAGAGTGGCGGAAGAAGAAACAAGAGAATTGGAGTAAGACGAAGAGGAGGAGGTGCCACAAACAATGTTCACCACAAAGGGATTGTCAGAAGATTTATCTCTACTGAATAAACTCCTCGCTCATTTTGAAAAAATGGACCCAAATATTGAACGATTTGCGAGGATTGAACGGATGGCACGCAACACATTTCGTCCTTATTGCGAAATTTATGAAGAGAAAAAAAAACAAACAATTCAGACGAAGCTCACTATGTTTATGAAAAGAGCAACTCCTCCCATCACCCCGTCCGCAGCCTCGCCTGATCTGATGAAGGCGATATCGACAACCCGCAGCCAAGCACCAGTGGTGCCAGGAATTAAATGTACAGTACAGTATTTCTTGTTTTGTACGTTTTCCACATATTAAACAAATTGTACTGTAGTATGCTGTGTTTGTCTTAGAAAGTAAGAAAATGTTGATAAAATATTACTTTAAGATGATTACAATATTATTACCCAGTCTAATATTCTTACCTTAAATTAACATAGGCCGACTTACGTCCAGATCAACTTACAACCAGTCAGTCGGAACCAATCGCGGTCGTAAGTCGACAAGTACCTGTACATGTAATTGAGTTAGTGCTGGGCGGTATATCGGTTCATACCGAAAACCGTTTTTTATTTTTTTTATGATATGGATTTTTCTTATACCGCAACACCGGTTTAAATTAGGGCTATACCACAAACAGCATTATAAATGCAAGTTGCAGTTTTTATTATTTATGTATACAGCTTAGCTTGAAGCAAGGTCCATATTAATGCAGTTTGCCTAAATGATGGTACAGTTGGTAAGATGTCATCACCAAGATTGCACTTGTTTTATTTTATTTTAATTTGGTGAATACTGTGTAATGCACCTGGGCTTGAAGCCTTGAAGTAATGGTGCAACTATCAGTAATACTATTATGTATTTTATTGTTATTATTTATTAGTTTAAATATTATGCAGTTTAATGATGGTAAAATTGTTTAAAAAGTCACTTTAACGTGTCAGTGGACAGAGATTGTTAACATTAACAGAAAGTGTAGTTGGTTTATAAAAAATATTTACTATTTATTCCTTTTCTAAGACGTGTTCAGTGCAATCCAACTTTTGACAAACACCTCTGGATATTTTACTAAGTCTAAATGCCTCTTTGGATGGTTGAAAATATGTTGTCAAAATCATAGTTTAAGCTTTTGCAAAATTTGTTCAATTAAAGGTTCTATATTTTGACTGCATCTGTCATGCAATGTGATTCCTTCTCTTTAGTGCCACCCCCTTGAAAACTATCACTTTATGGGGCCATGCAAACCTAGATTAATACTTGTGTGCACATTAAAATGTCTTTTTGTACGATGTACAACTCTCATAACAGTCTAATAGGTTATTCTTAGCTAGTCTACTGCAGTAATTGCAGTGGAAAATGTGGTTAACATCCACTCATGCATGGGGAAAAAAATACCGTCTAATACCGTGAAACCGGCAGAATTTGGAAAAATACCGTGATATAGAATTTTGGTCATACCGCCCACCTCTAAATTGAGTCATTAGAAAGTATAAAGTTAATAAGCAACAAAAGAAAAATTCCAAAGTAGAGCAAAAGGGGGGCTCATTAGGCCAAAGGCTAAATAAAAATGAATAATAAAAATAAAAAAAACCACACACACAAGGATTTAGAATAACATGACTCTAAAGGCAGCTTGGAGATGTTAAGCAACCAAGCCATGCACTAATCTTTACAGCAATAATGTTTTAGTTACCTGAGTGCATTAAATAAAAAAAGATGCTAAAAGCATTGTGGTGAGAGGTGCATGGGCCAAGAGAATATAGTACATACCTGCTTATTTTTCAACATAGAGATATTTAAACTGTCTATTGCCAAGAAGTGAAGTAAAATCTTCAGTAGAATAAGCACATACAGATCAACCTCGGTAACAGTTGTCCAGTTCTAAATAACCTTGTTTGTAAAGCCCATACTCTGCTAGTACCATGCAGAAGAGATATTATACAAGCAGGGTTACATTCATCCTTTCCTCTTCATATACTATAGGTGATATTCATGAATGTATAACAGTACTTTGTCTGCTCTTTAAATTTTTATATGTTTCAATTCATACTTTAATGCTGAATTAACTATCTGAAGTATTTCTATAAAATAATCCAAATTCTCCTTTTTTGAAATAACTTTAAATTTCATAACAGTTTGGAGACTACATAAGGAGGTCGAAATATTTTTTCTATTAGGCTCTTCCAGATTTTGCAACTAAATATGTCAATTCTTTAAAAAATACTGCTTTATTCTTAATATAAGAAAATAAATAATTTGTAATCAAACACTGTATAGGACATATCCAAATGACTTTCATACTGCATACAAACTAAAATGTACATCTTTTTAAAAAATTCAGCTTAGGCTGTTGAAAAAATATTGGTATCAGAGTGCAAAAACATTTTGTAAAAAATTAATCTAGATTAATGAGTGTAGATGTGTGCATGGGTCCTCCGTGCAATGAACTATTACCCTTCAAGGTTGGTTTGTTGGGGATACTTCAGACCTTTCAGTTAACAGATTTCAGGCCTTACCCTGCAGTGTATGATGGGAAAGTTGGAACCTGAAATGGGATTTTGGAGTGTTTTGCCTTAAATATTTGAGTTGCAGGGTACTAACATTGAGCTGGTCATTGAATGAGTGCACCAAGTGATAATGATGTTCTGTAAAATTTTCTGCAATTCACTTTTTTTACATATCATGTTTTCATACAAAATGAAGCTAATAAAGAAGCTAATAAAGTTTATGCTTCAGTGTAGGTGCAAGGTAGCCAACATTGGAAACAGCAAACAATATCAAAACATTCATGAAAAAAAGTCCCTCTATTCGTGTCACATAATCCAGTCAAATATCCGTGGAAAACTGGGTTGTGACAAAGTTTGAAAGTAAAGACATTTCCTGTCAGTATGCAGCCTACCATAAAGATCCTGAAAGTGATACATGCAGAGTGCAACACAGACAGTGAGACAGGAAAGAGGATACCAGTAACAGTTACATAGTAGGTTTTGACATTTCTTCATATCCCCCATCTAAAAAAGAACATAAGAGGTTAACTGGTACCTTTTAGGTTAGGTGCATATTACCAGTGATCTGATAACACTATAAAAAGTATAAGGTCCATTCCTTTTTTTTCAGTGTTGTCAGAATTGGCACCACTTTCCCACCAAATGGGTTTGAAATTGGTTTAATGGAGGAATATCCAAATAACAAGGTGTGATTATAATGAAAAATAAGGAGAAAGTGTGGGCTATAGGTTTTCTCCACATTCTGTCTTCAAATTCTAAAATTATTTCACAGAATGAAATGAGAATTTAAAGTAATCCTCTCTTAAAACTATCCGAAAATAACTGAGGTGAGTTTTTTCAAGCATTTTCAATCATAGTTTATCGACTTGAAGGCATTTGTTTTGCTAAATATCAACGTAAAAGAAAGCATTTTTTTAACTTTGTAAGTGCTTAGCAAAATAATCAAATGCAGCACAGTCAAACATGTTAATAATGGAATGAACCTATCCAAATGATGAAGAACAAGCAGAAGAATCATCTGATTAAGCAAGCATTTATTTGCAGCATTTGTTACCCAACTGACAGTAGAAACATTTTCTGTTGATCAGGTTTACAAGATGAGCTGGATAGGAATTTACAATTTAATGTACCTTGCTTTTGGACACCTTGTTTCTATATACTGTACAGTGAAACAAACAGATGCACAAGACATCCTACAGAATGTCAGGAAATTCAACTGATAAAATGGCCGCAGGTGGTGTAATTAGCATTGCCTCCTATATATAGAAATAATATGGACAAAAATATATTATTAATATATTTTTTAATCTATGCAACATATACTAGAGGGCACTGAAAAAAAATAAAGTTGAGCGCATTAAACTGCAGTCACCATCTCAGTTTTCAAAACTGTCATAGTCTTATGCGTCTCCATGTTCCATATACCCAGTAAAAAAAATGCATATAACTGAAAAACTATTATAAAATTATTTTTATTCCAATATTTCTTAAAAGGTGATCTGTTTTATAGTTGAAAGAAATTATTATATTTTAATATTTTTTACTCTCTCAAGCCAACTTGAAAGTTGCAAGCAAATTTAACATATAAATACCCTTGTTTTTTCTTTATTTCTTTGTAATACATTGTGTATTGAATGATCTTGGATTTTATTTTGTTACTTTGAATTGAACTGTTTGCTTTATAAACCTACTTGTGATAATGTGCCATGTGCATTCAGTTAATATTTAATATTTATTTTTATTCCAATATTTCTTAAAAGGTGATCTGTTTTATAGTTGAAAGAAATTATTATATTTTAATATTTTTTACTCTCTCAAGCCAACTTGAAAGTTGCAAGCAAATTTAACATATAAATACCCTTGTTTTTTCTTTATTTCTTTGTAATACATTGTGTATTGAATGATCTTGGATTTTATTTTGTTACTTTGAATTGAACTGTTTGCTTTATAAACCTACTTGTGATAATGTGCCATGTGCATTCAGTTAATATTTAATATTTCTACATTAGAGTTAGGGTTAGTTGTGTTAACAGACAAAAATTAGTAACTAAAAACTATGAGTCAATAACTGTGGTGAAACAATGTATGGCAATGTAAAACTTTAGACAGATATTTCAAATATCAGGTTATTAAAACGAGAAGCCAGCAGAATATCTCACTACCGATTTCCCCGGTCTAATAAGCTATTTGGTTTAAAATGTCCATTAGTGTGCTGGAATACCTCTAAAGAAATAATTTCAGGAGACACAGTCACATGTCCTCTAGTAAGTGTAGTAGCACTGGTCATTAGTAAAATCAAAATCAACTGATATCCAGTAAGAATATTATAAAGGCTCCTAAAATAGGCACCTGTGTTTAAATAAACTTTAAAGAATTTATTGCATTAAGTAGATAACTATAATGATGATCTGAGTTTTTACATCCACAAAAGTTTAAATTTTAGTAATGGTGTGTGAACATTTCATATCTACTATGAAGAAGATAAAAGCTGAAGTGAAAAAATGCCAGCCCTACAAATGCAACTATTATAGAATGAGGAAAGGAACTCTTTTGACAACACTGAGTATCTGTACATATGAATTTCCTAAAGTATTGTATTATGCTAGAAGTACCCTAAGATATGCAGAGCCCTTTTCTGCAGTCTGAGATGAAAGAAAATCAAGTCATGATTTAGCATTAGCATCTCTCCTTTCCCCTAGAACTTCCCCTTTAGCACCTGAATTTTTTTACCTTGCTTATCTCTGGTTTAAATGATCTGAGTCCCTTTACATATCGACAAGCATATGCTACCTGAAGGGGGTTAACATTTGGAGTTAAGAACATTAGCCCAAAATTAAACACATTTCTTAAAGATGCATATTTACCTAAGACTGTTTAAAAGACTAACAAATAATTGTTATTCAATAAACATGACAACCTTTAGCTATTGATCCCATTCTATGATGGCTTCTTTTACAGTAATACTAATACGGAATATGATCAATGAAATCACACATTGCCATGCATATTTTGCCTATCATCAAGGCTGTCCAAATTCAACAAGATTAGCCTTTTACTTCTTTCATAAAACACAGCTGGATTTGGTCCCTGCAGGGAAAATCACTACGCTGGATGCTTTCCTGCAAATTGCCTTTGTTGACAACCCTTTGATTGTAGTGCATGCAGGGCACGTCATGATCATATTGAGTCTCCTGTGGTTAAAACCATAGACTTTAAATCTCAAGACCTTCTTTTTCATCCATACACCTTATATGTGAAATATGAAACCTTAGGAAATTAGATGGAGAACATTTTTTACTCTTTTGGCTCTTAAAATAAAAGTGATTGCACTGATAGAGAAAATAACATTCAAGTCACTAAGAATTTATCAGTAAGTGGGAATGTTAAATTTCAATAATTTTATGTGTTTTAGACAATATGTTCTAGTTGTAACTGGTTTCATAACCTGCATGTACTGCAATATTGCTACACTATGTACAGTATTTGTTATTGGAAATGCTTGTATTGCTTAGAAAAAAATATATATACATATACAGTATAATACAGTACCAAATAATACAAAGAGTACATGACGTGTGTTTTGCCCTAATTGGGGCTCATCATTTGTACACACCTTTGCTTCCCCTTACGGGGATCAAACCTCTGATGTGAGTGTCTGAGGCGAAGCCTCTGATGTTGCACCACGGTGGCTGGTTCGTTTACTTGACAGGGTGAAGATTGGAGTATTACATTCATAGGTCTGAACTGCAATCTGATTATACTGTATGAATGGATAACTACTAGGTAACGCTTGTGTTTGGTTGGTCAGTCAGCAAACATCCACCGCGCTCTTTCATTGCAAGAAGAAGATCACAGATATGTGATACAGTATCTGCCAAATAATGCAAAGATTACACAACATGTGTTTTTCCCATTTTTTGGCTTATGTTAGGTGTACGCACCTTTGCTTCCCCTTACAGGGATCGAAACTTGTTACATGTTAGGTAACCATCCAAATAATCAGATTGTGATTCAAACCTATGAATATATATATATTAGACATTTATAAATAAAAGGCCAGTGTGTGTGTGTGTATGGAGCAGCATGCAGCAAATGCCACCACGCAACAATGCCATCGTGCTAATGACACAAATGAAGAAACACAATGTTGAAACAAAACAAAAACCGTGGCTCATCAACATGCAAGTGAAACACTTCAGCAATGGAGGGCAAGACTTGAAGTTTACTATATGTTTACTATAAACATTGTCTATCTGGAGGTATTTTCTCTAGATTAAGATTAATAAAATTCATATGTCAGTGATACGACTAACATATGGTATCACCAGTGTCTTCCTACGAAAGCCAGTGGGGCAGCAAGCACAAGGTGTGTCCACATCCTTTTCACTGTGCAATTCTTAAGAGTTAGCTGATGCCTGTCCAAGTTTACAAATATAGTAAAACTGCTAGGGCGTCCTCGTGTGGTTTTTGTACACAGCTAGTATACACATATATCAATGTATATATGTTAGTTCATATAATGCAAAGTTGACTTAACTCACTTATCAAGAAAAACACTATTTCCCATTTAGCTAAAAAACTGAAATTTAGCAGGATGGTACATCTAGGGTAGTAGGTATTGACTAAGAAAAGACATTTCTATATATCAATATTTAGGGGTTAAAAAAACATAATAGAAAAGCTAAATTAACTAATTCATGTATTTAATTGAAATTTGATAGTATTGTTGAAAAATGAAAATTAGCTGACAAGATTTTTTATTAGTTGATATTTGTCTTTAATAATGATGTAGTGTGTGGAACATTCTAATGGATCACATGCCCTATTTCATCACAGTGCTGACAGCAATCACATACAGAAATGGGGCAATGCCAGTTTATGCAAATGAAGGCTATGTATAGAAGTGACATGAATAGGGCAAAGTTCATTGGCGTTTGAAGAAGTCCAGTTTAGCAAGTCTTTGTGACTGTGAGCATAGTCAATTTCATCCAACTGATCCAGTAAGAAAGGTATTTAACTCTTTGAGGGCTGAATATTTTTTCCTAAAAACACAGTTTTCTGAAAAGCACACAAAGCAATTGTTTCACACAGAAATCAACAAAAAAAGAGTGTCCGTTGCTGCATGTTGTGGCTGCCAGTTCACAGTCTCTTGCAGCTCAAGCTGCTCACGGGTGACATAACTGCTAGCAGGAATTCACGGCTGTTCTTGTGGGGTGGGGGACAGCAGCAGTAGTCACAGTGCAATGCAATCTGTTTTGTACCTCTCATCATTGTAAGTGGCAGTCCTCCCAGGTGAACTTTGCCAAAGGCATATCAGCTACAGGAAAGTGTTCAACACCACAGTCAGCTCAAGACTGATCAGCTGATGCTGCTACCTCATGTTCGTTTTTGATTACTTGCATCACAATCAAAGTCTAACAAGTCAGAGTCCAATTCAGCGATAATATGCGAAACATCTTTCACGTAATACTTAGCTTTGCGCATTCATTTTGAGCTCTTGCCAGAGGTTGAAGCAATTTTTGATGTTGTTTGCTCTTTGTTATTTATACAAGTGCAGGGAATCTCAGTAAAACCAATTAAGCTAACTTTCCTTCTAGCAAAGACAGTCGAACTAAAACAAAACGGCAGGTTTGGTCACCGTTTACAGTTACCACCCTCAACCCCTTCTGTTGACAAAAGTCAATATCCGCCTTGAAAGAGTTAATGTATATAACCTCCTTACCCCCGTCATCTTATGTGCAGCCTTGTGTAAATGGTAACTACCCCTTACTCATCAACAAAATGACAATGGGGTACCCCTCACTCATCAATACAAATATTACATCACGCTAAGTTAAAAAAGTAAGATTTGGCAGTAGGGCAGTGGGTATCAGCTAAGAAAGAACATTTCAATATATAAATATTTAGGAGTAACCCTCCCTCACAATGGAAAATCTAAATACCCCAAAATCTCAAAAATGATTTGAATGAAATGTGGTGACCTTACAGGAAAGTGAAGTTAGCCAACTTCTGTTCTTTAATTGTCAATATTTATTATTATAGTAACATACATGGTCTGCACTGACAGTGTGCTTTATGTAAAGGAAGCAATCAATGGGTCAAACAGAAACACTAACTGAAGACTAAAGAAAGGACGGAGTTCTGAAAGGAAAAAAGAGACGCAATCACATTTGGCATGTACAGTGAAGTCTGAAATGGAAGGAGAGAGTTTGGCAAAGCATAAGGAAGATGTGAAGCTCAATGGTTAGCAATTGCCCTATAAAGCTCCAGTGAATTAATAGTACTGTCTGGTACCCTGTACCAGTGTAGGAGCAAATCTGTGATCTACTGCACCAAGCCCCTAAGATATCTTGAGCAGAACATATTGCAAAAAATTATAAAATTTTAAAATCTCCCTTTTCAAAGCATTAGTGAATTTGCAAGCTCGTCTATCTTAAAAGTAAGATACATTCTGTGTGATGTCAGCAACAAATTAGTTTACTGTTTCATTTTTATTTTGACGGCTGTTATACCAAGTTCAAAGCAGGGGAATATCTATGTCCTTTACATGGATATCAACAATATCCTGCAATAGCGTTTCTGAGGAAAATTGCTTCTTCACCTATCATCCCAGTCCCAAACACTGCCTCTCCACTTACTGGCTTTTACATTTGATATTTACATTTTTTTTTCTAAAAAAAAAAAACAAACAGAAATGCCCCTTATTTTTTAAACAAAAATTTTAGTCTATTACATCATCCTGAATCCCTTTTTTACTGTAAATTTAAGATACTAAATGTATTCAGGACTTACATTACGGTATACTGTTCAACAAAGGGCACTGAAATATTGAATTTATTGCGGATAAAGTAATTTCCCCCTTACACTTAAAAACTGGTTGGGCCACATTGAGACTAGAGCCAAAATGCCTTTTCTAATTCAGTACCACACAGAAATCTGGCCAGAACTACTTTGATACAGAAACAATAATAGGTTTGAGCTATGTTACTCAACTATCCTCCACAGAAGTGAAGTTTAAAAGGCATTCTTTTTCACTTTTAAGCAATTAATTTCTTTATCTTCATTCATGTGTACTGACTGTAAACATTGTTTGGTGAAGTATGCATCACGCATCTTTTTTTTTCATTCCACATTTGAAACTCTTCTACAGCACATCAGACTCATAAGTGTAGGGAGGTGTGGTTTGATTTTAAAAAAATGAATTGAATTGGATATCGATCTTTTAGCTAAGCCTCAATGAACCATATTAGTATAGCCCATTTAGAAAGCCAATAACATTGTTATGACTTATGGTGGCTTCAATTGCTACTACACCTTGAAAAATAAACACATTTAAAAAAGAAGGTGCCAAGATAAAAGTCACCATAAACTGTACACGTTTAGTTCATAAGGATGCTAACAAAGTTGAATGCAGTTAAATATTTAATTCTAGAAAAGTTGTTGATTTAGACAGATAGATAGATAGATAAAATGATCCAGTCTATCTATCTATCTATCTATCTATCTATCTATCTATCTATCTATCTATCTATCTATCTATCTATCTATCTATCTATCTATCTATCTATCTAAAATTTGTGGTTATGAGTTTACGGGAAAGTGATTGAGAAACCAAATGATAACCACCATGATGGCAGAAAGCAATAGAAGAGCAGCGACATTTGCTGAGCATCAAGCACATTACAGAAGGAGATTAACTGATGAAAAACAAGCTGATGCACATAGACAGGCAAGAAGTAATCATGTATATAGCTTGGTATGTTCTGGAAATTCAAAAAAATATTACGTCACAGCAACCTGGTGGCCACTTTACTAGTGGACAGAAATGCTTGTTGTCGTAAAAGCACAGTCCTCAGAAGCCCATCTACTGATAATCTCCCAAGATGTGGTACATACACGTGTTCAGAATTCATAATTAAGCATAAGTATTGTGTTTATTTATCATCAAACTTTATTAAATGTAAATAAAGGACACCAAAGTGACCTGTGTTTTATGTGTTTATGGCCAAGTGATTGCAAAACCAAGTTATAACCAACAAAATTACAGAAAGAACAATAAGAGTGGCAACATCTGCTGAGTATCAGAAGGCTGTTAGCTGACAAAGAACAAGAAAGAATAAGAAGATGCTGATCACACTGAAAAGCAAAAATTAATCCTAACAAAAGAGTAATTAAGCAGCAGACAAACTCAATGGATCATAAGCATGCAAGACAAAGTCCAGGAAACAGAGTGCAAGAGCACCCAGCGACAGAAATGCATAGGGACAATCATGAAGGTTGTCATATTTGAAACTTCCGGCCATGTGAAAACATTGCTTTTACATTCTTCCTTTGATGTTTATTTGAAGACCACTACTTAGCAAATTTTAAACAATAATGTATGAATGTGAAGCTGTATTTTTTAATGCTGAAAACGAAAGAACGTGGTGTCAAAATAGAAATGCTCTTCTTGATTTAGATGAGTCACAAGAAGTAATAAAATACATTATGACTTGTAAAGGAACTGAAAGAACTAATTATCTTGAACAACCTCTTATCTTTCACTTTTATTTGCATTTTATTTTAGGACTGTGGGTCCACTCTTTCACTAGTTATTATGAAAACTGGTATGGATATTAGTAGGGTTAACTATGTAAGCTGCATTTATTTTATAATCACAACCATCTGTAGAAGGCTGTGCATTAGGATTGTCACAGGCAATAA
Organism: Erpetoichthys calabaricus; assembly: GCF_900747795.2. NCBI lineage: Eukaryota > Metazoa > Chordata > Cladistia > Polypteriformes > Polypteridae > Erpetoichthys > Erpetoichthys calabaricus. Next base: position 174,516,406 of record NC_041398.2, read on the forward strand.
CCACAAACAGTGAAATAATGGTGAATTTTAAACATTTGTACCATCTCTGCAGCACACTGTGCATCTACTGATGATAAGACATTTGTTAATTGTATGAACAACTGAGTGACTTTGACAAATAATAGATAATTAGTTAGTAATTTGCTGCACATACAGTTGCAGATGGTAGGCCTACAGATGTGACAGGAGGACAGAGGTGGTCATAATGATTTCAGAAAACTCTTTCACCCCATGAAAAGAGCATACTGTAGGTAAACTGTAGGCATTAATGGCAGATCATCTAATGAGTGACAAGATGCCCTTGACATATCTGTGTGCATTAATGCTATTCTTAACAAGCGAGACACTGAGAAGTAATTCCAATCTCGTGATTTTCATGATTTTCATTTTAATTGAACATTGTTAACATTTATGTAGTCTGTTTCTGGTTTACTCGGAAAATGTAGGTGTTCTGTTTCTTAATTTAATTTTTTAGCAATCAATTCTAGTTTTTTTTTATTCATTATTTTTATTTATGCCATTTTCAGAAAAACTAAATGAGATTTCCCAAGCAATAACTGAAATTTGTTTCCAATATGAAACTGCTTTGGGTGATGTTATCATTATTAGGTGATAGGTATAAAAGAAGTAAATGTTAGACATTAACTTTTATCAGATAAATCAATTGCATACTTTTCTTTAGCACTGATAAAAGCAGAACTGTGAAAAATCCTGTTTAAGTTTTTTTAATACACAGACCTCATTCAATATTATTAGTTCCAGTAATAGAAAAACAAGACCAGGTGAACAGAATAAAATGCCACACAAGACTTAAAAACCTAGTGATAAATTTAAAATGTGGAGCAAATACTTGGGAATAATATACGTAATTTCAAGTAATCAAACAGTGCAACCCAGACATATTGGAAATCAAAAGTATGCAAAAAATGTAAGTTTAAACCGTACCATATCTAATAATATTTTCTTCACAGATAATTAGGTGTACTGTTTTTCCAGTTTAAATCAAAAAAATAATGGTCCATGACCCACAACATATAAATCTGATGCAATATAATAATCTAACAGCAGATCTGGTGCTGCGTTCTGGCACTCTGCTGTATATTTAAGCAAAAAACAGCAAATGGCAGACGCAAACATTAGGATAGTACATTTGTGTTGGGTCTGAGACAAGGTTACAAGTTCTTAAATTTCTCAAAGATAAGATGAGACGTCACAAATGATAGATGGTTAAGACCTTATTAAGACGTATATACAGTACAACATATGCACTGAGATAACAGTGAAATCAACTTGCACTCTAATAAGAAGTAAGAAAGCAACAAACAGACATATTTATATAGTGCTTTCACTGCATGTTTATATTATACTTACAAGTCAGTTTTCAGTAAATTCACAACTAAACTAACAAATTTAATAACTATGTAAGAATTTGTTTGCTCCTTGTTTCAGAATGATGGCAGTTTCGAACTATATGATTAGAAGGGAGCAAACTGCTGTAGCATGACCCAACCTTCAGCTGTCTTCTTTAGACTTCTGCAGTTAGATTTCACAGACCAGGTTAGAACTCTGTAGGTTAAAAAATTGCCTGTATTGGACATCTTTGGAGTGAAAGAGTGCATAGCTGAATGAATCCTAGTTGCACTTTTTATGCTGTGATATGGACGCTGTACAGTGCCTGACCCGACACAGACTCACATTGAGGCATGTGTAAAAAACACAAAAAGACTTTATTTTCTTCAGCTGGAGGGCACATCTTCCCCATGAACCCCCCAGCCACAACACAGTCCAAGTAAGCACAGCAAATCACCACAAATACACCCTTCTGGCACCATCACTCCTCTCTTGAAGCTTCGTCCTCTCCTCCCGACTCTGGCCACTGAGTGGTGGTGGCTGGCCCCTTTTATAGCCCACCCGGAAGTGTTCCAGGTGACTGACCTCCTGGTTCCAATTGCACTTCCAGATGGGGCTGAAGATTTGTCCAGCTGGGCTGTAGAATCCATGCAGCACCCCCTGGTGGCCACCCCAGCTTCCAACCGGGCTGTGGAGGACTCCATCTCCCATGGACCAATTTTGTTGAAATAAGGCACACTTATTCTTCAAAGAAATTTTTTGAGACAGTTCAATTTTCATTCAGATATCTTGAACAGATTGCGCTGCAGCATTGTAAAGCAATGGCGAATTTGCAAAGTTGTCCATCTTAAAACAAGAGAACTGATCTGGCCAACTTCAACTAGGAATTAGTTTACTGTTTCAATTTTACCTTGGCAACAGTTGCTTCAACTTGTATATTTTCAATTTTTTTTCTTTTCTTGAAAGTTTTCTTCTTTGATTTCTTGGAAAGCACTTTGAGATGTATCCTTTGTATGAAAATGTGCTATAAAAATAAAATGTTTTTTGTTATTAGTGCCTTATGCAAATGGAATATGTTATGTTTATCTATAACCCTTTAATGTGAAGCTCAAATGTCAAAAAAATGAATGAATGGGTAACTGCCTTCAGCTTTCCTAAGTCATCCTAACTGTAATAGAACTAATATGGAAAGTCTAGAACTAATGTTGCATCGGTACTTTGAAAAGTGTGTTTTTCCCTTCTAGGCTTGTCTGCAAATACATACAAAAGCATTTTGTTAATCAAGCAACAAATATGAATCTATTTAGGTTTTAAATGCATAATTTAGTGTGTACTTGGTGTACATTGCTGAAAAATAATTATACTTCTGCCAATGAAGAAAAAAACAGTTTGAAATAGAAAGCAATTTGGCTGCAAAGGTTAAAAGCATAAACCTGCTGCAGTTCAACTCAACCAGAAATCTAATTATTTGTGGACGGATGGATAATGTTATGAAACCATTTTAGTTCAGAATGAGACTAATGAATGAAACCTCTAATGCACCATTGAGAGTTAGTTATCTTTTGTAAAATGTAAAACTGGCTACCAACAACTAAGCAAATTAATAATTTCTGAAGATATACTTTCGAAAACTTATCCCTTCATTTATATTGTTTGACTTTGGTTTACCTTGTTTTTAGTGATAGCTACTGTACTGTATTGTAAAAGTTTAGAAATATATAGTCTAGAAATATATATGAAAACTACCGAGGCTAATACATTGCACATCTGCAAAAATAAATAAATGGGTAAACGTTATGTCCATGTGGAAAAAAATAAAAATTAGGTTTTGAGATGCAATGTATAGGCTGTTATCCTAATGAAGTCTCAACAAGCAAAACATTGAGGTTCCTATCTTGATTCTTTCTTGCTCCATTATTGCCATTCCTAGGTGGTGTTAAGATAGCACCTTATGAGAGGGCAACCAGGAGAAAAGACATAGTCAGTTAACTCAAACAAACGATTTGTAACCAGGAGATAAAGTTGAACTTGCATCAAAACCAACCTGAACATTTCAGCGAGGAGTTAGTACCAAGAAGATTAAAGACAGATTTTCAGTTTCTGGAAAAGTGTATAATCTATTTATATAAAATTCTTTTCGCATTTGAAACGGAAATTACGTATGACCACAGAGGAACAGGAAAAACATTCTTAATAAACCTGATTCTTGCCGAGAGAGTGAATGGTGACATAGTTCTGGATGTAGCGTCATCGGGAATCGCTTCTACATTATTAGATGGAGGCTGTACAGCACATTCGGCATTGCAATTACCTTTAAACCTTGCTCACGACGAAAATCCAATTTGCAATATACGCAAGGGCTCTGGAAAGGCAAAAGTCTTGCAACATTCAAAGATAATAGTTTGGGATGAGTGCACCATGGCACATAAAAGAGCTTATGAAGCCTTGAACCGAACAATGCAAGATCTCAGAGATCTTAGCAAAATTGTGGGAGGTACTGTCATTTTACTTGCAGGAGATTTTCATCAAACATTACCAGTTATTCCACGAGGGACACCAGCAGATGAACTCAACGCGTGTTTAAAATCTGTGCTTCTCCCACGGTCAGTTATATGTCGCATGTTCTCGGGTTGGTACACCAAAAAATGTATACATTTATGCACGTAATGGCCAAACAAAAAATGTAGCATACCCGAAAGCACTGCAGTAGTACTCAATGTATCTTTACTTCTTAAATGTTAATGTTTTACTGTTTAATAATTTACTAGGGGGCTCTGCCCCCTGCTCGCTTCGCTCGCCAACCCCTGGCGTTGGGGCATGACAAAGAGTGAGATGTATGAATTAGATATAGAATAGTGTGCAGGTGTGGATGATGCATATAGAAAGCAAAAAATACAGTGTTTGGCACAGAGTAATGGTTTATTGGAATATTTCTTTGTACACAACATTAGTAGTAAAGATGGTGTCCTGTCCTTGAATGAGTCTTCCTTGGCATGGAGCATTTATAACTTTAACTTTAACGTCAGATGAATGTCGAACACGTGAGAAGGCAACATAAAGTTGTCCATGTCCAAAAACGGGCTCAGAGAGGTAGATGCCAACCTTGTCCATAGTTTGTCCTTGTGATTTGTTGATGGTCATGGCAAATGCAGGTTTAATGGGGAACTGTCGGCGTTTCAATGTAAAAGGTAATTCTAGGTCAGAACTCGTAAGGTCAATTCTAGGAATGAGAACAGTATTGTTAGTATGTGATCCTGTAAGAACTGTTGCTTGAATAACATTGTGTGTCATGGTGTTGACGACTAAACGTGTGCCATTGCATAAACCCTGTTTAGTGTTAAGGTTTCTTAATAGCATGATTATTGTTCCGTTTTTAAGGCTAAGATTGTGTTGTGGTAATCCGGCTGGGTTAATAGTGTTCAAATATTGTAAGGGGAAATTCAGATGTTCATTGTCGTCATCAGAGTCAACTTTGTCAGAGCTTAGAAAAAGCCGTGCCTCTCCAGGAAGTAATGAAATGACCTGGTTATTAATGTGATCAACATTAATATTTTTTGGACATAATATAGTGCGTTGTGTTAAAAGGGGCATTTGGTCTAATGAGACCGCTGCTCCAAATATCTCCGTAAGTAAGTCGTCGCAGATAAAGGGTTGAGGAATTGTAATAATATCTGGGTGAAGTCCATCTAAACTGGTGAGTGTACAATGTTCTAGTTGTAATAACCAATTGTTATATTTGGGATCTGGAAATCGCATGTTTTGTACCAAGTGTATCTTTAGAAAGCAAAGCCAATTGTTCGCGTAACATTTTTTGTTCCGCGGTTTTAGAAGCGCGCCGAGGTGAATTTTTTTGTTTGATGCGGGTTCGTGTTTGTGGTCCCGTTACTCGAGCCGTCTAGTTTTGTATCCGTGATTGTGAATTGATGACTTGTTTGATCTTTATCGTTAGGAATATGGATAAGTAATAAGTAGGATCGAACTCACTGTTAATATGCGGACTGTTCGTTTCTTCGTATTATCACCAATCAGGTCTCGCGCCTGTATATGTATTGTAGTTTCGGTCTCGTGTTGTTTATATGACGTCATCGCGTATTTTAAGGTGGACTGAATAATAGCTGAGCGCATGGCATGTGGAGCAATAGGTAAGCACTGTCTAAAATCTATTCCTAATAAAAGTTCCTTTACTCCAAAGGGAATATTATTATTCATCAACGCAATGCCAATTGTCCGCGTATTTTAAGGTGGACTGAACAATAGCTGAGCGCATTGTAAGTGGAGTAATAGTTAAGCACTGTCTAAAATCTCCTCCTAATAAAAGTACCTTTCCCGCAAAGGGAATATTATTATTCATCAACGTTTGTAGAAGTTTATCAATGGTGTTGAGTAAGTGACTGGATGCCATTGTACATTCATCTATAATTAATAGTGTGGCAAGACGGATGTCACGTGCATTGTTACTGTGCATTGTCATAGTGGATACCGATGTTTCTGTGATTGGGACCGGTATTTGGAATAAGGAGTGACATGTGTTTTTGGAGCCGAGACATTTTTTCTTTCGCGGTTTCAGAAGCGCTTTGTAGGTGCCGACGTGATTTGTGCATATTTGCGTTCTTGATTTGTTTCAGGGTGCACTGACCACATACGCGAAAGCAGTATGGGTCATTGCGTTTTGGTGACCTGATATTTACTCCGGTAGATGCAAAATCAAATGAACTATTGTAGGATGTAATGCAGATGCGCCGCCGTGTATTTTGTTGTTTCATGCGGGTTCGTGTGTTTGGTCCCGTTATCCGAGCCGAATCGTTTTGTACCCGTGAGCGTGTATTCATGACTTGTTTGTTCCTCAGCATGCGAAATATGGATAAGTAATAAGGAGGATCGCACTCACTGTTAATATGGAGCCTTTTCTGCAGTTGAACGGTTAATAGTGCTTTATTGTAAGGAGATCCACCTATGCTGCCTAGTGTGAAGGTGTTGAGATGACGTATGTTTAATATGGACGGTTCCTTTAGAAATGGGGCTTTGGGTGTCACTTCTTATTGATGTTAGTGTGTTTGTGGGTCTGATTCGTCGTTGTTGTGAACATTTCGTGTGCTATGTCTCGTCTCTAATGGGCCTGGCGTGGCGGTCACGGCTTCTTTTTTTTGGTGCGTTAGGAGCTTGTTAAATCCTCCTGTTTGTGTGGGTCCCGTTTCGTGTGCAATGGGATTCGTGCGTCGCTGTGTGCTTTTTCGGCGTCTGAGCGTGGGGGGGGGGGGGGGGGGGGGTGGAGGATTGGTGGGGCGCGAGCGTCTTCTTTCTTTTTGTGTGCCAGGGGCTTGTTAAATCCTCCTCTTTGTGTGTGTCCCGTCCGTTGCTTGTAGGGTGGGTGGGGTGGTTTTGGGTTCTTTTTTTTTGTGTGCCAGGGGCTTGTTGAATTGTCCTCTTTGTGTGTGTCCCGTCCGGTGCCTGTATTTGGCTTGCAGGTGGGCGCGAGCGGCTTCTTTTTTTTTGTGTGCTAGTTTCGTGTGCAAAGGCTTTCGTGCGGCGCTGTGCAGCGCCTGCGTTTGACTCCTTTTTTCTGTGCTCACTCCTTTTTTCTGTGGTCACGGCCGCCTCTCGCGGAGCCTCATTTCTTGGGGCGCCTGCGCAGTACGTCTTTTTGCAGCTACGGCCCATGGCCGGATGTCCCTGCGTCCATCCGGTTTAGCATTCTCGGTTAGTAATATGGATATGCTTCTTATATGTTGTTCAAATTCTTTTATCAAAATATTTTACTGTTTAATAATTTATATTTATATGCAATGTGCTTCTTATATATTACTTCATATTCTCATATGATAATGATGTTAATAATGTTGTTTATATAAATTTCTATGTTATTGTAAATGCTCTTTATTTGTTGAAAAATAAAATTGGCAATTAACAAACTTATTTTATAAATACTACATTTTATTTTTTTTCCCTTGCACTCAGTGAGCGAAGCCACTGGGTAATCAGCTAGTAAGCCATAAAAAGGTTTAGAAATCCACAAAACTCAAATGAGGAAGTGAACCTGAGATGACTTCTTCATTCCATTGCATCATTCCCAACAGGTCATGACCTCTGAGGATATACCCATAGCAACACTGGTAGCTACCCAAATGATGGAGCAACAAAATGGTGGCAGCCAATATGATAGTCAAAAAAGTGCAAAGAGTTAAAAAAAAATTAAAACTAAAGTCCATATCAAAATGTTAATAACAGATTTGAATTGTAAGGCTAGGAAAACCTCTAAAAAGAATGGCAAATCAATAAACTAATGAAGAAAACGCACACAAGAACAATTAAACAAACATTATTTCTAACAGGCGGTGTTTTGGATTTGGAACCAGCATATGTTTATTTTTTCCAACTTCCCGACAACTGCAGTTTTTATTTTGCAGTTATAAATAACTGTTCTTTAGTTTTTGCTTTCTTTCATATAACTCTGGTTAGCCAATATTATTGTAAAAGTACTTTTAGCTACTTTAATGAATGAAAATGTGCTTATCAAGGTTTCAAAAGAGAAGTACAATGATTTTTGCCTACGTCAAGAACAATGTGTTCAACAGCTATTGTAATTTAAATAGCTAGTGGTAAATTCTCATTCAGTCTCATCCTTCAGGTTCATTTAATTTATAAAACAAATATTCACTTTTAACATCACCATATTACAGTATGGTATCAAGGAAATAAAAACAATGTATACAGTGGAAAAATACTTGGATATACATATTTTCAAACTCACTTAAGCCAAGTCCATGTGGTAAAAGCAAATTCCTAAACCCTAAACACACACAAATAAAACAGTTTATATCAGTGGTCTTGTTTTTAAAGATTTGTTCCCCTCATCATTCCTCTGATTGTTCCTCTGAATTGCTTCATTTCTTTCCTTAAATGGCACCCAAACAAAAATGATATGTGACGTGAGTGAGCCAACAGAAGACCAACTAAGTGAGGACCTTCAACTCCAACCAGTTGCTTAATTAGGTGCCGAGTTTATTCATTAATTAAACCTGTTCTTTAATTCCATGGCTTGTTGCTGCTCTTATTGTGGAATAGCTTACATTTCCAAAACTGTTAATTTTCTATTTTCTAAGAGCACTGTTAAAATGTTTTGGGGACCCGAGCAGATCAACCTTCCTGAGACCTTCATCTTTCTTTAGCTTTACATATTGTATGATGGACACAGTTTGCTGGTCATGTTTTGGTTCATTTTATATCTCATTATTGTTTGGCTGCTAATTAAAGAAAAAGAAACAATTAAGGGGTCTGAGTCTTCAAGAGCAAGTCAATTAAAATTAATTCAAAAGAAGTTAATTAGCAGTAAAAACAGGTTACTAATTAAGAAAAGAGTTAGAATGAAAACTGGCAGCCACTGCGGCCCTCCAGGATTGGAGTGTAAGACCACTGCGCATATATAGGGATGTTTTCAGCCTTGCCTTTACGAAAAATTTTTGTAAAACTGAACAAATTTTACGATTCAAATTAATTTCCAAGAACACAAACACACTTGTAATAACATATACAAAACCTTGAATGCCACTCACATAAAATGTTTTGCTTCATCTGTGCCTCCACACCTCTTTAGCTAGACTGACGTCTTCACCACTGGTACAGTACATCTCATGATGATAGCCATTAGACTGGGAAAAAAGTGGTAGTGACATAGAGGCACATGTAGAATATAGGGTAGATGAGGCATCCTTTTGAATCTGTGGTTTTGCACTGCAACCTTTCCAACCTGTGCAGTGAGTGTGGCCATTGTAGTAAAGTAAAAAGGGGATAGGTGGCAGGTCTCTTCACTGTTTTTACCTTACTGACTCACATAAATGTTATGCAATTCATCATGGTATCAAACTATAATGTGAATCTTTTGAGGCAAGTTATCAATATGGACTACATCCTCAACATCATAAAAATTACATACTGTACATGATCTTGTCAGCACTGGCTTGGAACGTACATTTCTTTGGTATTGGGAGAAAAATCACGATTCCATTGTTTTGACTGTTGTTTGCACTCTGCTTTACATCATATATCCAGGTTTCATCCCCATGTACGTAACGCTTCTTGAAGTTTGAAGATATTGCTACTGGTTGATTCTTCATTACGATTTGCTGCATGGAGATAACATTATCTTGTGTTGTTTATTTCAAAGGCTGTTTAGACTTTGCATAATGTTTGAAAGATGTTCTGTCATGACAGAGTCCTTCACCCTATCTCTATACTGTGGCATACAGCATGAAGGGGACTGGACCTGATACACTTTGAGAATGAATCTTCAAAGGTGATAATGCAATGCTTTATTTAGCATTTTTCAGCCATGCTCATTTGATTCTGAAAAAAGAAGCACATCCGTTTCTAGCATTTGTGGTTTATTGTTTAATTCACATAAATTAATACACAGGTCTTAATCTTTGGCCATTTATAAAATCAGCACTATAAAATACCCCTGTCAGGTTTCAGGATGAAAACTTTTGATTACCCCTTTATATATTCTGCTTACATACAGTACTCGGGATTAATAAAGTATCTATCTATCTATCTATCTATCTATCTATCTATCTATCTATCTATCTATCTATCTATCTATCTATCTATCTATCTATCTATCTATCTATCTATCTATCTATCTATCTACATATCAGATATTATTTTAAAATATTAACTGGGTTCTTGAAGAACCCTAATTGCAATGGAGAAGAGAAAACCAAATTCTGCTACAAGAATTAACATGTCCAGAGTTAGCTGTCTACCTTTCCCGGGTAGACAATTCACAATGCACCACAGTGTAGGCAAACATTGAATCCAGAAACTACAAAGGTCTACAGAGGGGTCCACCATTGTTTCTGACAAATGGACACTTCCATGATCAGAATGTACAACATTATCAAAATGACAATGCCACCAAAAAGACCAATAAAAAAAAGAGTATTGCTGTTGTGTCTAAATTGTGCAATATTTCTAAATGGGTCAAAGCAGGTCTTAAAAAAGTAAAAGTAAAAAGTAAACCTTAAATGTGAAAGATAACAACATACTAGCCACTGTTTATTCCTTTCAAAATACATGTCATCATTATTAATTCCCTAATTGCTGAATTTGAAATTTAAGGATAAAGAATATTCAATTAACCTGTCTTTCACCTTGCTTATACATTACAAGTCAAAAGTTTTAGAACTCCTCAATTTTTATTTACTTTTTATTGAAATGCATGCAGTTTAGTGTGATAAAGTTGCATGAAATCAAGGCATAGAACAAATAAACAATGGCAAATAAAAAAAAATAAGTCAAATAATTTTTAAGTGTTAAAAATTTTATTCATAGTTTTGATTCATCAAAGTAGCCACCTTTTGCTGATATAACAGCCAAACTGTGGTAAGGTTTTTGATTCAGAATGCAAGTCACCATGTGAAAGTCACCAGCAAAAGAAACCCCACACCATTGCACTTGTGTCAGTGTCACACACTGAGGAACCATTCTTTCAGCATACAAACAGCATACAAACACCCTGCTTGATGAACTGAAGATTTCAAGTTTTGATTCATCATTCAAAAAGACTTTCTTCCAGTCCACAGCCTGTATTTCAAGGCCCTATTTTGTTACTGCCACTCACCCTGTCAAAACCTGCAGCACAAAGTCTCCTCTTTACAGTAGAAACTGAGACTTGCTTTTTTCAACCACTGTTAAGCTGTGCTTAAAGCGGTTGTGCTGTAAGGTGCCTATCATACAAGCTGGTGACCCTAAGAAACTTTTCTGATTGGGTTGTGACTTCGGGTCTGCCAGATCTCTTCCTATCAGAACTTCTTCCAGTTTCCAATTGCCTTTGGATTGTGTATGACACCAAACTCACTGACACTTTGATTTGTTTCTGCAATTTTTTTAAACAAAAGATGTACACTTCTAAGGGAAATAATGCTCTGTCTCATTTCATTTGTTAATTCCTTGCCATTATCAAAGGAACTTACAACTTTATACAGTGTAATATTATCCAAGAAGTACTTCAGACGGTGTAGTAACACAGTCTGTTCAAATTCTGCTTTAAGATAGACATAAGGATTTTAACACTAGAATTACCAGAGCCTACGAAAAAACTCGTATATCCGGCCCACCTTAAATCGTTTCTTAAAACCTTTCTCACCTCTCCGCCAGCGTCTTTTGTCATCTAAATGTACTGATAAAGACAAGCTGCCAGCAGCCGGCTATTCCATCCCCCCAACGACTTAGAACGTAAACAGGCTTTTCCCAGCTCTTGCCTTGATTGATTACCTGGGAGTGAAGTGGAGTTTTAGAGTAGAAATAATAAGATTGTTATTTGAAACACACGTATTTCATATGTGTTGCATTTCTACAGTAATCTGTGTAAACACATTGTTAAAACAGAAACGTGTTATATATTCTAGTAGCAATTGACAAAATGTAGGCATAAACTATATAATGTATGAAGCCTGAAGTCCAAATATCAAAGAAACACTTTCACAAAAGGTACAAAAAAAAGCCACCGCCAAAAAAACCCGCCTTAGTGTGAGACATTGACATGACTTAACTATCACTGCTTCCGTGGCGCAACAGTATCAGTCGCTGACTGGGAATCACAAGGTCATGAATTCGATCCTGCACAACTCCCTTTTGAAAAGTGTTCTTATTTTCACTATTTTAGAATAAAAAGATACATTTGATTTCAGTCTGTAACAGCTGGTGTAATTTATGATATTTGTAAAGGTTAGCTTTAGTTTTTTAAAATTCACTTTTCATTGTCTCAGTCGCGTTCAGGATCCATCCCTACCGCCCCCCACCTGACACTGCTGTTTTTACATAAAGACGCCCTATAGTTCTGCAGTGTATCACGATACATACGACCGCGTGTTTTTTTCCCCCAGTATTGCCAGTCCCCACGTGTTGCCGTATGCTGTTTCTTTTGTACTCCAGGACATGCAGAGGAAAGCATAGTAAAGAGCAGTAACTTCAGCGCTATATGTTGATGTAAAAGTATAACAAAACAAGTGCACTTTTATTCAAGACTATAACCGAAGAAAAAAGAAAGCAAGTTACAGTAGGTGGAATGCTAAGAACTGCTGATTTCCATTCTGTGCTATATAACTGTTAACATTTGAATCTGATGATTGCATATAGCGCTGTCTGATTTAGTGTGCGCAAGAACATGCAGGTGGCCAGTTGCTGAGTGCTACAACGCACATTTTAAAAAAAGAAAGAGACAAATATATGTGACGTTTTGAAGAAATCATTTTATGACGCGAATAGTACCAATCAGAAAACATCGTCGAAGTAATGCAATATTATTTGAAAACGAACAGCGTCAGGTTGGGTGTGAAGTTATACTGGCGCTGTTTGAGTCAGATCAGAAGCTGAATAAGCTGAACAAGCTCATGTTCTGACTCTAAGTAAAACAGCAGTGTCAGGTGGGGGGCGGTAGGGATGGATCCTGAACGCAACTGAGACAATGAAAAGTGAATTTTAAAAAACTAAAGCTAACCTTTACAAATATCATAAATTACACCAGCTGTTACAGACTGAAATCAAATGTATCTTTTTATTCTAAAATAGTGAAAATAAGAACACTTTTCAAAAGGGAGTTGTGCAGAATCGAACTTATGACCTTGTGACTCCCAGTCAGCAACTGATACTGTTGCGCCACGGAAGCAGTGATAGTTAAGTCATGTCAATGTCTCACACTAAGGCGGGTTTTTTTGGCGGTGGCTTTTTTTTGTACCTTTTGTGAAAGTGTTTCTTTGATATTTGGACTTCAGGCTTCATACATTATATAGTTTATGCCTACATTTTGTCAATTGCTACTAGAATATATAACACGTTTCTGTTTTAACAATGTGTTTACACAGATTACTGTAGAAATGCAACACATATGAAATGCGTGTGTTCTAAATAACAATCTTATTATTTCTACTCTAAAACTCCACTTCACTCCTAGATATTCAATCAAGGCAAGAGCTGGGAAAAGCCTGTTTACGTTCTAAGTCGTTGGGGGGATGGAATAGCCGGCTGCTGGCAGCTTGTCTTTATCAGTACATTTAGATGACAAAAGACGCTGGCGGAGAGGTGAGAAAGGTTTTAAGAAGCGATTTAAGGTGGGCCGGATATACGAGTTTTTTCGTAGGCTCTGGTAATTCTAGTGTTAAGTAATCAACAGGAATTGGGACTTGCAAGGCTTAATGTACTTTAATTACTGCAGAACATCTGTAGGTTGTAACCTATTAGTTGTTCCCTGAAGACAGACCATTTGTCTTCTTCTTCTTCTTTCGGCTGATCCCGTTAGGGGTCGCCACAGCAGATCATCTTATTCCGCATTTTCCTGTACTCTACATCTTGTTCTGTTACACCCATCACCTGCGTGTCCTCTCTCACCACATCCATAAACCTTCTCTTAGGCCTTCCTCTTTTCCTCTTGCCTGGCAGCTCTATCTTTAACATCCATTTCCCAATATACCCTACATCTCTCCTCTGCACATGTCCAAACCAATGGAATCTCGCCTCTCTGTCTTTGTCTCCCAACCGTCCAACCTAAGCTGATCCTCCAATGTACTCATTTCTAATTCTGTCCATCCTCATTATACCCAATGGAAATCTTAGCATATTTAACTCTGCCACCTCCAGCTCTGTCTCCTGCTTTCTGGTCAGTGCACTGTCTCTAAACCATATAACAAAGCTGGTCTCACTGCCATCCTGTAGATCTTCCCTTTCACTCTTGCTGATACCAGTCTGTCACAAATTACTCCTGACACTCTTCTCCACCCATTCCACCCTGCTTGCACTCTCTTTTCCACCTCTCTTCCACAATCTCTGTATTGTTGATCCAAAGTATCTAAACTCATCCACCTTTGCCAAATCTACTCCCTGCATCCTCACCATTCCACTGACCTTCCTCTCATTCGCACACATGTGTTCTGTCTTGTTCCTACTGACCTTCATTCCTCTCCTCTCTAGAGCATATCTTCACCTCTCCAGGGTCTCCTCAACCTGTTCCCTACTCTCACTACTAATCACAATGTCATCAGCAAACATCATAGTCCAAGGGGACTCCCGTCCAATTTCATCTATCAACCTGTCCATCACCATTGCAAATAAGAAAGGGCTCAGAGCCGATCCCTGATGTAATCCCACCTCCACACAGACCTCACCACTGTCACACTTCCCTCATACATATCCTGTACAGCTCTTACATACTTCACTGCCACTCCCGACTTTCTCATACAATACCACAGCTCATCTCTAGGCACCCTGTCATATGCCTTCTCCAGGTCCACAAAGACACAATGCAAGCTAGCTTGTGCCATTGTTGATGTCAGCGTGTGTAAGTCTACCATTAGAAAGAGACTGCACACATTAGATCTAAATTGGAGATGAGCCAGGAGGAAGTATTTGCTGTCCAGAAAGAACTTCACGGAAAGGCTAAAATTTACACATGAACACAGGCAAAGATCAAGACTCCCAAAAGAATGTTCTCAGAACAGACAAGGCAAAGACAGTTATTTAGCCATAGTACCAGAAGATATATTTGCTGAAAACCAAACACAGCATTCGACCAGGAGAACCTGTTAACAACTGTAAAGTATGGTGGTGGAAACACTATGGCTTGGGGCTGCTTTGCTGCATGGTGATCTAAACATCTCACCATCATAGAATCCACTATGAATTCTTCATTGTACCCAATGGTGCCATCTGTCAGAAATTGAAACACAGCCAAAAGTGGACCTTGCAACATGATAATGACCCTAAAACATGCAAGTAAATCCACCAAGAAAGTGGCTGTCAAGATGGATTGAAGTGCTTAACACCACATGCATGACAAGTAGTTGGTGTCAATATTTTTTAAGTTTATTACTAGAGACCACTTTGTAAAAAGTATTTCGAGGGGTACAGCAAATAACATTTATTATGATTTTAAGTAGTTCTCATAGTCCATAAAAAACTGGGGATTATCATGCATGAAAACAGTATGATACCATGAAGAGCACAAATAACATATTTGGCAGAATTGCGAACATTTATGGATTTTACTTTTATCTGCACTCACACAACCACATGCATATGACTATGTAGTTCTTGGTATTTGCAGAGATTTGTTTTCAATCTAACAATTATTGATGCTCAACCCCCAAATTACCTGCACACATTGGATCTTTCACCCAAACCTAAGCCATCCTCAGCCATTGAAGTTTGCTTTCATTCCTGCCTAATCCTGCATAGCAGATTTTCACTGCTTCACAATCCCATAATGGTGTTTAGGCTTGCTAATAAAGCCCATTAACAGTCATCAATATACAGTAACAATAAGGTGCTTCTTACATTGCCATTACAGTTTTTAATGCCCAAAAACAATGAATATTAAGCTATCCATTTTTCAATTTCCCCTTTTAGTAAGATAGTCTATGCAGGCAACCTCAAATATCAAGCAAGAACTAGCCCTCTACAGGAGAGTAGTCCGTTACAAGGTACATTCCTCTACATACATTGAGGCCAATTTAGTCATCTATCAGCATGACCTTAGGAACATGCAAGAAGACTGAAACACACAGACATGTATAATGTGCTAACCACTGTGAGGACCTTAAGTAATCCACATTAATCCAGTTACTGTTTCCAACCAAATGCTAATTAAAGGAATTAGCAATTCATATAACATGAAGATGCCAGTGTAGTTATACTGTCCTGTAAAGCATTAGGTTGTGATATATTTACTTATATTTTCTCAAAGATTTCAACAATAGTTGTTTCAGAGTTCTTCTTAATACCTCTGATCATTTTTCTATCATTGATTCCAAGTTAAACTCACGTTGAAATTTATTGTCAGGACTACAGAGGGCGGTGAAATTCTTACTTGCACTGTTTTGTGTTTGTCTGGACAATTTAGTCATTGTAGCTAGTTACTGCACAATTGCACTACTGGCTTATTTTTTTTTCAAGATATTACAAATATTGGGTTGTGCTCTTTCCGGGTTCTGTACTGTTTTCATTTAAGTACTATTTTTTTTCACCATTCAGAACGATTTGTTTAATTCATGAACAGCTCACTAGAGAAGAGATGAGAAAAGGTTAAATTCAGCACAATTTCATGTATGCCCAGTTAATGTGACTATATCAAAACAGCCAGCCATTAATTCCAAACACCCAACATCAACTTAAGGTTGTGAGGTCTCTAAACGCTTTAAGTAAAATATGTAATTAGCTTTGTTACTTGCCATATCTGATATACAAAGCTCAATGTGTGTTTGTGTGTGTTTGTCCGATATGTAAATCCACATTGTTGACCCTATCACTATTAAACTGTGCACTGGCTCCCCATCTGTACCGGGAAAAACCACAGGCTGTGTTTTATTCCAAAATTTAGTTGGTGCACCTGATCTAGGCACCACTGGTTACCTCTGCTTGTGTTGGTCCAGTATTCAAATCCATACCATTGAACCTATTTCCTCCAAATGGGAGCAGCACAGGTTATGTTTCTTTCCAAAATCCAGATGTTGCCTCTAACCTGGTCAGCTCCAGTGGGTTTCCCTGCTAATGTACTGTATCAAGTAAAAATACATAAAATTATAAATTACTATGGGGCTTTGCCCCCTGCTCGCTTCGAGAGACAGAACTGTCCCCTCAGACTACACACAGAGCTTGATTCACTCCTGAAAGAGACTTATGTTTGTTTGAAGCGTCTGAATAATGTTTCTGTCTCTAAAATCTCCTGTGTATCTGTGCAACCCTGTGACCCAAGTGTGACAGCATATGTGGATTTCACCTTCACCAAACAACAAATCTATTAATTCTCGCGGATACGCCTTTTCATTGGGAAAAAAAACTACTTTTCCTTGATGGCAACACGAATTAGATGATCTACAAGTCTCCGACTTAAAGTTTAAAACTGAACAATATATTCAATCTCTTTTTGAATTCGAATTCGACTTTCGAATTTTCGTACTTCCATTATATCTAACCTGCTCTGCATGCGTATCGCACCAATGTTTTGGAATTCTTTACGACGTTCTACTTTGTCATCTACTGTTTGTCTCATGGGACATGAAAGTGTCTTTCTAAGAAAGTCACATCTCGTCTCTCTGAAAAAGTCTTGTCTCATTCCAAGATTTTTTTATATAATAGAGAGACATTTTTTATAAGAAACAAAATGAAAAATAAAATCAAATCCCTGTGATTAAATAGAACTCTTCAGCCTCAAGAATTTCTATTCAGAGAGTGTTATAAATTAGATATTTTGCCTTGTAAAGGGTCACAGTTGTTTAGTAATATATTAACACACACTGTCAATCTTACTGTTTCATGACAAGTACATTTTTGTAAGTTCAACACAAGGGATAAATTAGGATTTTGTTATTATTTTATAACTTGTTTTTTCATTTTTTCATCATTGCCATTACCTTTACCATAATGATCAACATTTTATATCAGTAAGGTATATTGCTAATCAATGTATTTTATGCTTACTGCCATGTACTGGATTGGGGTGATCACCAGCATTTTCCAAGTCAAAGTATACTGTATGAATATCATTAATATCAATTCTTCTGTTTTGCAGAAGGAGTGTTAGACTTGGTCTCTGCATAAGCATGCTGCAGCCTTAAAACAGCTAAATTTAACGTCCATTAATATGAATTAAATGATCTTTAATGCATTGTATTAGTGTCACAATTACTTCACTCTTTACAGCTACAGCATGCAGTGTTAGACAAAATCAATGTGTGGGAATCATATGGTGTGAAATGCTCTACTCGTTTATATCTAATCAGAAGAAAGCTAAGTAATAAAAAAGAGGAACATACTGTTAACAGTAATCATAATCAATGGCTGACTGCAAAAAATGGGAAAATACATTGCTTTTATTTTTTTATCATGTGCTATATGAGAAGTTGTAAAAAACATTTACATGCACACACTTTTTTCCAACCCAGACATATTCATAGATGAATGCTTATAGGAGTACAAGAAGATATGTTCAAAATAAAGTAACAAGTGAACACCTCCACCAGAGTTCAGAGTACATGTTGACTATATTTTTTCAATTCCTCATTATTATTCAGGCATTACTTGAGTTAAAATTAAAACCTCACAAGATTGCCAAAATTCAATAAGCATTAAAACAATTAAAAACTAATATAAATAAAGAAGTAAACACATGTAATTCTTGTTCTAGCTTATTGTTGCATGTGAAGACTAGCACCAGAGATATAGCAGTTCATTCAGAAATCAGAGTTATGGTCCGAATTTTAAAAGTCTGTAAAACATGTGATGGTTTTCTTGACTGACAAGAAATTGCCCATCAGAGTGGAACAGTGCTGGACCCAGCAAGGTCCTAGGAGACAAACAGAGAGAGAAGGATATATTAACACACCAAAGTAGAAGAAAGGAAATATAATGTCCTAGATGGGCTCAAAACACTGCACATGGGAAAGGAACTACCTAACCACAGGAATAATATTGGGGCTTGGCCAAAAGTGACCTTGAACAAAGTTTAAGGCCATTTGCAGGCAGTAAATCCTTTGATTATAGAGTAGGGCAAGGATTAACTGGGCAGAAGAAAAGAAGCTAGGACAATGACACAGAGAGAGAGAGAATGACTGTGGTACTTTGAGGTACTGAAGGGGGTACATTACCCTATTCCACATACACAAATCTGTATCTGTTTGTCAACAATGTTTGCTGTTTTGTTGTGTGTTTACTTCTTTACTTTGGAGTTTTCCCTTTGTTTATTATTGTCCTATATCTTTATTGTCTTAATAAACATGTAGTGGTGTCAAGGGTAGTCTGTAGGCAGCAAAGGAAATCGTTATGGAAATTGTGTGAACATAGTATAGAATGCTAATGAATTAAATTTAAATTTAGATATCAATTATGGAGTTGTTTTAGTGAAAGCAGGGAAGTTCTTCTAATTCTGCTATCACAGGAGGCAGTAGTGCTGGCCAGGAAGAGTGGTGCATTGAAGACTGTCCCCCAATCTAACCTTTAAAGGAGTCTCCTGGCATTGATGGGAAAAGGTTATGAAAGCTATGTAAGGAGTAGTATGTATGGGTGTGTGACTTGGCTGATGAAAGTGGAACATGAAGCAAAGTTGGAAAGAACATAGATGAGAATATACTGATGCATGTATGAAGAAGACAAATGGTGAATTATGAGAAAGATTTGGAGTCTTAGATGCAACAGGTTCTGTCCTAAGGAGAATATATGGTGGTTTGGGTATGTGGAGTAAAAGGTGTAAGATAACTGGGTAATGGACAAGGAGGAAATGAAGCTAAGACAGAGGCCAAAAAAGATGTGATTGAAGGTGGTTGCCTAAGGTTATGGAGAGTGGAGTAAATTTTCTTTTCCATGAATCCTTGCAGTTATGTATCTCTTTTTTTTTTTACTACAGGGCACTAGGATCGGGAACTTCTCAGCAATAACGACTTGGCATATTGACCAAATGCCTATTTGCAAGTCTAAAGCAGTTCATGTTTGGACTAAGAAAAAGTAATACTGACTCTCATGTTCTTATTCTTTTTTTTGTAAAATATTTTTCAGCTAAACTGCCGTTAAACAGTACTCCTGCTGTGATATTTGATATTGGGAATGACAGCAAACAAGCCCTTAAACATAATGTTATCGGCCAAATAATGGCTTTGCTGATGCAAATGACATTTTAAGTGAGGGGACTAGAGTGAGGCTGAAATATGAACTTACAATGTCTCACTACGGCAGCCACATGCCACAAGCATTTTAAACACAAACAAAATAAAAGGAAAAGAGATGTTAAGAAGAAAAAAGAGCAGAAAAAGAGTGCAGCTAGCTAAATCTCTAAATATTAAAATATGTATTGTGAGCAAAACTATGATCACCCCGTTTGATTTGTGCCCCCTGCCAACCCAAGTGGTTCAGCATCTAACACAGTCCTGCCAATTGACAGTGCAAATATTCAAAACAGGTCCACTTTGAAATTTTTACGCTCCAAAGAAGTCATGAAACTCACAATTTTTACCTTAGACTTCGAGCATGGTGTTGATTTGCTTAAATTACAAGACATTTCATGAAAAAGTATATTTCTACATAAAGATTGATTAAGAATATCATGAGCTATACACCTGACTTTTTAAAACTATTCTAGACTAGGGGGTTTCTGCCCCCTGCTCATTTCGCTCGCTAACCCCTGGGCAGGCGCTACAGGCTAGCCACTTCGCGGCTCTGCCACTTGCGTATGGGGAAGCGGACGTACAATTTAAACAGATTGTTATTTTCATGGGAATTGTTACATATGCATAATAGACCTAACTATTTTACATTACAGTGAGTATTTAACCATAATAAAAAATAGTAAAATATAATAAATTGAAAGAAAAGTATGTTTCATGTTGCATCAGAGGTATTCGGTGCGTTATACATTTTCAATCTGTTTGGCTTTGAAATTAACACACAAATACTTTTTAAACTTACACTTTTACTGTAAAACTGTGAAATTAACTTTTTGTCAATATCGCATTGAATTTTGATTCCATAACTGCCCGTGAGTGAGTATTGTTTCTTACTCTGTAATACATAAACCCATTTTTTCGAATGTTTGTCCCTGTGATTTGTTAATTGTCATAGCAAAACCTACTCTAACAGGAAACTGTAAACATTTTAATATGAATAGCATATGAAGATCTCCTTTGGTGTCTAATGTTATCCGCGGAAGATGTACTACATTACCTTTCTTGTCGTCTGTTAAAATTTTACATGTCAGAATTGTTTGACCAATTTTGAATACAACTAATCTTGTCCTATTGCATAGCCCATCACTCATACATAAATTACACAATAACATTACGATACATTCTTCTTTCAACAGTAATTCGGTCGGTGTACATATTCTATGGGATATTGTAAGTTGTAGTCAGATGTACAGCTGGGCCATACTTCCACACCATCACCACCAACTGTTTCAGCATAGTCTATTGATACGCATTTAACCAATTTGCCACGTAACCAATTGACAATTTTCTCGTTAATTTGTTTGACTTCATTGTTTCTCAGTGGTAGGATTGCCCGTGTACTCATTTCTTCTGTTGATAACCCTTTGGGATGAAATTCTTCAATAAGATTTGGACATAATAAGTCGTCTTTTATTGGGAACTTAAAGTGAGGAAAACGTAAAAATGTGTAACAGCTGAGAGCTCAGGAACTGTGTCTGACAAAAGCATTCACACAAATGAGAGATGAGAGGACCGTGGGCGTGGGCTGTTAACCTGAAATGGTTGAGAGAAGGGTGGGGAAAAAAATCTCTTGGAAATAGTCTCATCTCACAGGACTTGAAAAAATCTCTTGGCAATAGTCTCATCTCACGGGACTTGAAAAAATCTCTTGGCAATAGTCTCGTCTCAAGATTTTCATTTATAATAGAGAGATATCTTCACTATGATCAAATGTCATCCCATCTAAAATGGACTCTTGCTTTGCACCAATGCCATAGAGAAAGTATCCAACACCTCCTGTCTATAAATGAGAAAAAGTGCAGAAAATGAATGGATGAAGGGAAGTCACCTTTTTCTTAGAAAATGCTGAATTATTTTGCACCTTATGATTAACCTGACATGATTTTACCAAATACTTTAGTTGGAAAAAAGTAGGTGGATTTTGTGTGTTTGTGCATATGAGTGGACCCTGCAATGAACTGGCACCCACTCCAGAGCTGTTTTTGTGTTGTGCCCAGTATTACTGAGATGCCCCCATGTCCCTGAACTAGATTAAACAGTTTTGAAAATGTTACTTTATGTGAAATGAAACAAAAATAAAATTAATAAGTAAGAAAAAAACAAGAAGTCAAAGAACAGCATAACAGATTGTCAGATCAATCTGTAGCCTTGGCTAAATGTCACAACTGGTAAGTGTTACTATTGTTCCTACTTTGAGCCATGTTTCTCTTATGGAAGCTGTCAACAGACCACTCATGACCCCCTAATTGGTTGATTTATCCAGTTATCTATCAGTAGAGTACTTGCAGCCTATTTCCATAAATTGTTCACAGTTAGTTTCTAGGTATTGTCTTCTAGAGACTCTGAATTGGATAAGTGGGTTTGGATTAAAAATTAATAGACAGAGCTTGACAGAAAGGAATTACAGAAAAGACTCTGCTATCCCACTATGGATGTTATTTGAGATGAGCCTAAGATATTTGCTGAAAGTGAGTTGTAGCTCAAATTAAGTACCAATTGAAATAACTCAACACTGAGTATAAAGACTTTGTATGTTATGTTTGACACCATTCTCACTGCTTTTGAATAGTATATACAGCTCAGAGTGTAGCTCAAAAGCAACTACAAGTCTCTTTTGTATGAAGACAAAATTCTTTAACTAGTACAAAATGTCTGACCTACCAGAGGCTGAATAGTTTTTTTACAGACAACTTTATACCAAAACTTTTTATAAACAGATAAAGTGAAAGAGTTATCTTCACTTGCTTAACATAACTTTAAATCTAATTATAAATACAGTAGTTGTTTAAGGTACACACATGAAGGAAAATTAAACAATGAAAACTTTATTTTGTTTATAAGCTGTTCAGCCAGACTTTTGCATTACTGTACACTTCTCAAAGGCTATATAAAATCAAATTATGTTCTGAGCAGTTGAATTTATTAGCAATAACATTTAGAATATGTAATAATACCAGTCTATTGTTTAACTGTAAAAGACAATACCAAAGATTTTAGTATGCCCCAATACTCTGAAATATAAACAACACATGCTTTAGAGACAATTGTCTGTCCAATCTCATCCAGTGTAGCTTGTAACTCTTTTAGAGTTATTATGTCTCTTGTTCTCATCCAGTGTAGCTTGTAACACTTTTAGAGTTATTATGTCTCTTGTTGGCCTTTCTCACTAGTCATCATGCATGATTGCTCAGTTTTTTGTGGATAGCCCGCTCTAGTCAGATGTACAGCTGGGCCATACTTTCATTTTC
This sequence comes from Erpetoichthys calabaricus, assembly GCF_900747795.2. Classification (NCBI taxonomy): domain Eukaryota; kingdom Metazoa; phylum Chordata; class Cladistia; order Polypteriformes; family Polypteridae; genus Erpetoichthys; species Erpetoichthys calabaricus. The sequence goes on from NC_041398.2 coordinate 174,539,702, forward strand.
CATAAAAAGACTGGGTTAACTCTACTTCAGGGGATATTCTGTGACTTGCATATTTTCTTGTAAAATTAGGTATATAAGTAGATTTCACATTCCTGTTATCATTTTAGCCCTATAATAGTGACTTAACATCAGGGACCTATTTTATTAACCTTAAGGTTAGTGTTTGGGCGAGGGGCCGTCTCAAGTGGCGCCCGCTTTCTGAACAAGACCCGCTTTATCGACACAGTCAGAGACTTACACTGAATAACACGGGTCCATTTTAAAGTTGTTAATTAACAGACATACTGGTCCGGACTTTTTCCATAATTCTCGCAACGATGCTGGGATAAAAACTGAGTCCCCACAAGCCTGAACGTTAAAAAGCCTGAAAAAGGGATAGATGGAATTAGTTTTATATGTTCATCATTATGTGGCAGCGAAACCCACAAAGTGCGACCTTGTCACCAGCATTTGAAAGACAAAAATTTGTATACATTTACACCCTTTATTAGAATAATGGATCTATCAGATTTAAAACCAGCATTTTGAAACTGTGATGGCAGCTCCAATCACTGAACTACACATGTCACAATTGTTGATTGCTTAATAGTCTTTTTATACTTGTACCAATGTTTAAATACATAGGACAACAGCTGAACTTGAACTCGATGGTAAAGTAAATGAGTAGTTAATGATTTTGCAACATATATAGTTGTATATAGCCCAGTTATTTGTCGATGGTGACAATGGTTATTTTATAAACTTTAGAGTTTTTATTTCATCATAAAATTCTTCATTTTGTTATTTTTCTCATATACTGTTGAAGGCACTGCTTGAATTGTGTTAACATCAAATGTAGAAGAAATATTTGCGATTAAATGCATATACTGTATTCTGCATTTCATTGGGCACATTTGTATCATATATTGCATCTTTGTTGTTATAGTAATATCTTTCATTATTAATTGTTTACACATCTGTTCTCACATAGAACTGACGTTTACTCATTTGCAGTGCTATTGCTTGATATGACTGCAGCACAGTGCCTTGAACAGTAAACAGCCCCTGTATGTCACTGGGTAGGTTCACGCATTGCAAGCACTGCCAGTGACAATGTCGGAATTAGATTTAAGCTCCAGAAGATCCATTTTCTAAACGTGGTTATCCAAAGCAAGGGTGTCAGAAAACTGGAGTCTATCCCAGAAATTATTGTGTAAGGCAGGAACAATCCCTGGATAAGGCGCCAGTCCATTGCAGGGTAAACGCAAAAACACACACCAGGGCTAATTTAACATCAGCAATACACCTAACCTTCATGTCTCTGGACCATGATAGGAAACTGGAGTATTCTGGGGACACCCAAATGGACACAGGGAGATCATGAAAACTCCACACAGGGAGCACCCAGGACACAAACCCAAGACTACCTCTGCATCACTGATGTTTCTAAAAAGTGTCTGCTCCACTAGGTTGCCATATTTCTAAATGTTATTACTAATAAAGCATTAAAGATAAACTGATACTTTATTTATAGTAATGGTAATGAGGGGACATTATGTATTTCTTCCTGGGGATTTTACTGGTATAATAGTAATAGTAATGGTTGTTACCCACAACACCCCTGATGAATTTTCTGCTTGTGTGTGTATGATTGTACATTGCAATGGTGCATCATCCATAGGGTTTGTTTCCTTCTGTATGTTGCTATTAGTGCTGCTGAGATCATTACTGACCCATTGTAACTTTATAGTTTTTGAATGTACTAATAGGAAGGTAGGAATAACTATATTTTGGCAATTGAGAGAAATTTATAACATTTTCAGTATTCAGAAAATCTTCTGTTCATGTTTCTTTTTAATAAATACAGTATGTTATACAATACTATGTATAGATGTACTGTAGTTCTATTCTTGTTAAAATGGCAAGAGTAGATACCCAAAATTATCTGGATGTTATAATTTAGACCCTTTTGCTCAGTGACAAAGGGAAATTTGGATCTGAGCACTCTTTAGTGTCTTCTAATCTGGATATTAGGATAAAGGGTTTTTGACAAACATTTAATTTATTATTTTGTTAAACTCTCCTAATCCAATGAAATGGTGGTAGGACTTGTTGCAGCACTGGCTTAATGTAGGAACCAACTCTGGATGGGTTTCCAGTCCACTGCAAGGTACATCAATACACTCAATCACATTTAATGAAATCTGAAGACTTAATGGACCGAAATAAGCTTTGCTATGTTTACGTTGTTATTTTCTATATTAATCATATAAGGGATGTCATTTTTTCTGTATTTTTACATTTGGTTATTAAAAGCAACATTTATTAATCAGTTTTACACAGATATTTTAACTTTAAGACCTGCAAATTAGATTTGGAACAATTTACAACACAGAAGTAAAGCATGCTTCACCTCTTCAGATTCTGTACAGTAAGTGGGTTAGTAGTTTGTGTGAGTAAACTTTTGCATTGCATTAGCTGTTTCTTCTAGCAGAGTACACCCCTAAAACATCCATCTGAATGAATGCAGATGTCATTTATTTGCTTTGTTTTAACGTTGCTAGCTAACTACTTTTGAGAGGATGAAATTAGAACAGCAGCACTCGCATAGTGTTATGGTAGTAGGTATGGTTTTAATGCAGTTGTATCAAGAACAACAACATTGCTGTAACCGCTGTTTTGTCCTACCATCTAAAATACCCTTCCAACAGTGGTCCTGTGGTGAGCTGCTAATTTTGATGGGGGCTTGAGAATGGCTACCACAAATTATGCATGGCAATAAGTGTGGTATGTTCTGATTTGAGTAGAGTAGATGTTTCTAAAAAGTGGCTGCTGAGAGTATGCTAAAGTAGAATGTCAGAAAATTTAGGCCACAACAATATCCTACTATGAATTGTTCATGGCATACACTATACATGTAAAATCAACTAGCTTTATTGTCATATCATCAATACACAAAAAATAAATACTAGATAAGTGAATAGATAGTAATAATTTTCAATAAGTAATAAATGTATTGCATATAAATAAGCTACTAGACGCAGAATAGAGGGCAAGGGGCTAGCACAGAGTTCAGAGTCTGGACCCCCAAGGGGTAGAATCTGATGTAGTATCTGGCAGAACTGGTTTGGATGCCCATTACCTTCTGTCAGATGGGAATGGGACAAAGGGACCTTTAAAACAATTAGACTTTAGAACAGAATGACTTTTAAACACCAAATAATTGCAGCAAGATATGTGTTTTCATGATTTTTTTCTCATTGCAGATTGACATGAGTGTCATAACTGTCATGAGTGATGAAGAACTCAGAGCATATATCCCCAAATATGGAGATTGTATTGCAGTGAGAGCTTTTTGTCATCAAAACACTGCTCTAGGTGCCAGTGGGGGAGAATCAACCACAAAATCATTGATCCTGCAAAGATTAAAGGCAAAGTTTAAAAAAGCAGCAGAAGAGGTTACTGATAACAAGTATATATCCTTCTTTTACAAATTGCACTGCTTGATGTGATTTCAAATATGAATAATATTATTGACCTATTATGTTAAGTAGATTTATTTTTCTTTGCTCCCTGGTCCAGAGGTACAGCACATTGCATTTATGAATAAGTATAGAATAAGAAATGTCCCAGTACTAAACAGAGAACACCAAAATTTTGTTGCCATATTTGATATGTTGTACCATGTAGGCTTTGCTCTTATCCTGTAATATGTCATATCAAGTCTAATACAATATTTGTCTTGCAGGAGTTCATAATGAATGATCAACAATTGCCTGTGGCTTCAACTGATGAACCAGCTAGGGATGAAAGTGTAAAAGAGGTCCAGAAAATAAAAATAAGACGTGTAAATATAATTCAGGATATGATGAATGTTTTCAAGGAACCTAAAGTTCTGGATGTAATATTGCGAATTGAGTTTGTCTGTGAGAAGGCAATAGATGATGATGGAGGATCAAGGGAAGCCTACACAGCCTTTTGGGAGGAGTTTATGGAACAGTGTGAAGGAGAGGAGGAACGGGTCCCCAGACTCAGGCCAGACTATTCAGAGAAGGAATGGCAGGCTGTTGGTAGAATATGGTCTAAAGGTTATGTGGACCACGGTTTTATACCTGTCAGACTTTCACAAGCATTTGTCTTTGCCTGTATTCAGGGAATTGATGCAGTGGATGAAAGCCTATTGATGTCATCCTTTCTAAAATACTTGTCTTCTGCAGAGCAAGAATGCGTTGAGAAGGCATTACAGGGCAACATGGATGAAATTAATAAGGAAGACTTAATTGATCTATTCACAAGAATGGGATCTCACAACCTGCGTCCACAAGATAATATGCAGTCTGCCATTTTGACAATGGCGCACAAAGTTTTATTGCAAGAGCCAAAATTCATCACTGATTGCTTCATATCTGTTAGAGCAGTCATGCACTGTAATCTGATAAATAAAGAAAGCACATTGAAGCTGTATGAGTCAAAGAAGGCAACAAACAGGAAAGTAGCACAAAATTTAAAACCATCAAAAGAATTATTGAGTCAGCATGAGCAAGTGGTCTTTAAATCATTTACTGCGCTATGTGCGAAGTGTAGACCAGAGAAGACTTGAGACCTTCTTGAGGTTTTGCAAAGGCTCAAATGTTATGTGCAAAGAGAAAATTGAAGTAGCATTAATAATTTGTCCGGTCTTAGTCGAAGGCCTGTAGCTCGTACTTGTGGAGCAGTTCTTGAATTGCCATGCACCTATAATTCATATCCCGAGTTTCATACAGAATTCGACAATATTCTGTCTGGCAATTGCTTTGCAATGGATATATTGTAGGCATACACACTGCATAAAATGTGGAATTTCAGGTGTTCTTTTTTTTCTCTTTTAGGTCACTATTCCAAGGTTTGGCAGTGCGGAGCCAAATACTATGGAATATTATGTAATATGGGACAGTATTTAGATTATATAGCAGAGACCCTGAATGATAAAACCCATTCATTAATTCAACAAATACATTTCCTACTTAGAGTGTCTTTGGTATTTTATTTTACTCAACTAAAAGAAGTACACTAGTAAGAATCCGCTGAAAATACTGTAGAAAGGAAATTGTTACCTATCACGTAATGTCCCATTATTGCAGAATCTACCCTACCTCTGGAGATGTATAATAGTACCAAACATGATCTTTAAATTCAGTTTTGGAATTATACCACACAAGCAAGTTGTTTGACTTATCTAAAATGTTTCAGAGTGAATTTGTATACTATACCACAAAAATATTTTGATAAAGATCCACATACATTAATCAAGAATTGTTTTTTGAATCTTATAGAAAGATCTGCTATTTGATACATTGACTGTTTTCTCTGTTTTTCTAAAGAGGTATTTAGGAAATTGCATAGGTTCTAGATAATGTAGAATGCCTGGTTCCTGAGGTTTTGAGCTCTGAGTTTAGCAGTTTTGTATTTAATGGACCAGCCATTCATCCAAAAATTTAAAGTGAAGTTATTACATATTGCATAGTTGAAAATATATTTTCCTTACAATAGTGCTGTTCATTGAAAATGTTTCAGTTTGCACTGGTGCTGTTTTACAATTTGGTGAGAAGTGCATAATTTTGTAGCTAATGTAGAGATTTATAAAGGCAACTGATTTATTGTGTGAATGTTATGTTTTATAGTACCTACTAATTAAACACTTTTGAACAACTGTTTGTGGTATGCTTTTTCTTTAGGGTCTTACACATTTCATTACATGCAAAAAATGTTCTTATCCAAATTCAATTTATTTCTTAAAAATTGTATGCCAGTATGTTTACATGTGCATTTTGCATTAATGTGGATTAGAGATTAAAGATGATAGTTCAGAATTACATTTCTGTTATACCTGAATGCAATTTCAGAGTGACGCTCTTATACCATTTCTCAATTGTATGTATAAATCTAATGCTTCATAGGTTTCTTTTGGGAAAGCCAGTTGCAATTCCGCCATGGTAATATAACAGCGCTTGTAAACATCAGGGTCATATGGAACTGTTGATCGAAATATACAAGCTCTCTTACACAGCTGAAGATCAGCTTTGTCTATAGGAGACACAAAGTTTTCAGTCCCATATAACTCCGGCATCAAGTACATGATGTTTGGACGGCCGCTGGGAACTTTGTCATTTTTTGAAGGTCTGATAATATGTGAATTCCATACTTGCACAGTCTCATCAAGTTCATCCTATTAAAAGAATGTAAAAATAAACCAATTAGCTAAAAAGCATTACCACTTGTATATCTAAAAAAATAGAATTTATTAATTAGTACACAGGCCTTTTACCCTTTATAAAATAAAGTTTACTTACATTTTTCTTACTTAAAAACATTTGGAAATGACAGGCAAGATAATGGAGTAGGATATACATTGATGATGAACATGTGGCTATAGCTGCAGAAATTGGGCAGTGGAAAATTGCTTTGTGAAACCAAGTTAAATGGGTGCAATATTTACTCTGTAAACTGCAGTGTTTATAAATATCTCTATTATAAAAAAAAATCTTGGGTTGAGACATGATTTTCTCAGAGACACTTTAACATCCCAGGAGACAAGGCAGTGAGGCAAAAGGACAGCTGCTGTACAGGCTTTTAAATTTTCGAAGCGTGGTGCAACCATGCAGATCACACAGCACGGCACAAGCAGCAGCAGCAAACCAGCTGATCGAGCATAGAGGAGGTAAAAAATGTATTTGTTTCCCATTGTATCACCGTTTAAGAGGGGGTTTTGTGAGGAGCGACCACATCTCCTTAGCTTGCGTTCAGCCCTCCTCTTCACAACGTGAGAAGCAGAGACGCAAAGTGGTTGGTGGGGGTTTTTGGGGTGATGGCTTGGAAGGGGTTGGGAAAGCAAAGCAAGTTAAGCAATTGAATCCAAGTGCTATATCAAGATAGAATATGACAAAAAGCACTGGATAACTTTCTTGTACAGCAGTGTAATTGAACGTGGCAGTAGAGAAAAGCTATCAACTCTGTGTCTGAGTCTTGTTTTATTTATTTTAACTATTTAGAAACATTACAATGCCCAGGGCCAGTCTAAGACATTTTGGATATTAGACAAGGTTGTATTCTAGCCCCCAACCTGCCCTAAAATCCTAATACCACCCCTGATTTCATAGTTTACACTCTTAAAATTAATGGTTCCAATGTGACACTTTATTGTATTGTGTGCATAGTTCCTTATAGAACCATTTCTTGAAATAAAAGCTATTTCATTCTGTGAGTGTTTTTATATTAATTTTTTTTTTGGAATTTGAAAAAGGCTCCTAATATGCAGACAAAACTGAAATCTTTAATGTATAAGTTATTTGTCTAGCAGGATACAACAGATCAAGAAAACCTGAATTTATCCTGTGGTATTGCATGCAGCAAGAGTCCTTTTGAAATCATAAATCCTTTCAGATTTGAAAAATCTGTTATCATCTATTCATGGTTATTTATGAAACCTGTTACAGATCTAAATAAATAAAAGATCTTTCTGCAGCCTTCATGTGAATGATTGTTTTAGGAACTAAAAATGGTTCTCACATGGCATCATCTGAAGAAACACTTTGGGGCCTTTGTTGTTAAGAATGTAGCCTACCAACCAGAATAAACTGGATTTATTAAATGTGAAATGTAAAACAAAGTATCTTACATAAAAAGCAATAATAAAATGCAATACATAAAATACAACATTCAAATGCATTGTAGCGGGGCCACATAGTGTTAAATGTCAGTTCTGAGTGCGTCTCGTTTCATTGTCCCGTTTACTGTTTGTGCATCAGTTAATGCCGTCCCCGTAAAGGGGGACGGATGATGGAAGGAGACCACAGCCGCAAACCTGGAATACACCTGTTTACAATCAATCAATCAATCACAGCCGTCACAGGATTATTTAAGCCATCAGGAGAAGGAAGAGAGGAGAGAAGGAGATTTTTTTTCACAATCACGACCACACTGTACCTGTTCCTTTCCATATCGCGCTTATCCATCCAGTTTGTTTTTCCATCTGCCGGATTTACTTCAAGGACCTCACCACGAGAGACCCCGGGGTAGGACTTAATCATCCACCACACACACGAGGATTCACGGTGAGGCTGTTCCATTTTTTCCGGGGAGAATCAAACAACGCAATTTCAATAATTCAGTCAACCGCTTTCAGGACAGTTTCTTTATTACCGGACTCATGTTCTCATTCATTTTCAGTTTATCATTCATTGTTGTCATTCGTGTTGTGTGTTTATTTGTTACAGGGACAAGGGAGGGTTTTTGTTGTATGTATGTATATATATATATATATATATATATATATTTGGTGGTGTCTTGTTATTGCTGGGGTGAAGGGATATTTATATTTATATATGTTTCTATTTTTTGCATGTCTTATTTTACTTAATACATTTAATCCGTTTACATTTTACATCCTGTTTTGTGTACTTATCTTTTCACCGTCGATTGTGGGGGAAAAGTTTAATTGGTAAGAAGTACGGCTTGATAGTAAGATTATTTCTCAGTAAATCATCCAAGCCACAGGTCTTGGGAGTGTAGCTGCCGGCTGGGTAAAAGGGGTCGGCCGTTACAGCATATACCATACTCAAAGACTGTCAATAAAGGAGAACTGATTATTGAATTCAATGAACAAAACTATTTACAGAAAGATGCTAAATTGGTGCTAATGTCTGTGTGTGCATTTGTGTGTGTGTATGTGTGTGTTCACTCTGTGATGAACTATCACCCTATCCAGGGATTGTTTCCTGCCTTGCACCCTACATTTATTGGGATAAGCTCCAGCTTCTCCATGACCCTGGTCAGGATGAAGTAGGTTTGAAAATGGTTGGATGAACGGATGAGTTTGATACCGGAGGGTAAACAAAGCAGGTTTGACAAAAGGTTTTAAATGCTGTGAATAAAAAGATAAATGCAACAGTACCATCTACATATTTAATTAAATGAAGACAAAGCTATCTGAATGGAAACAAAGGAAGTAAAACAATAATAATAAAATCATATTTATATAGTTCAAATTATGCAAGCAATAAACCAGTACAGTAAATTACACAACATACACTACCAAAGAATGAGAGCAAAGTGATATAGTATTTGCAGATTTTTTTTTTAAAACTGTCAGAGTTTAAACACTTACTGAGCTCCATTCTATAATTTAAGGATTTCTCGAAATGGATATAACCGCAAGATTGCCAAATGGTTACAAAAATTGGTTGCATATGATTTAGCATGTGAATGGTACAGCACTGGGTAAGCGCCTGGGAGTGCCTGGGATTGTGCTCATAAGTACCTGTTCCTTTTGATTCAAATGCTAGCTAATGTACTATTTATCATTTGAAACATTACACCCATCTGTCATATATTAAACACAGCACTGTGCTTTGATAACTATTTAACGTGGAGCATCTGTAACTCTCGAAGCCAACGGTACAGCCCAAATATCCAATTATACTTGTTTTTTTCGCATACCGGTAACATATTATGACCGGTGCTTTAAACTAATCCAGGTGATCATTCGTTTTGCATTAGCCCGGCCCAGCGGATACATTCTTTTAAATGCATTTGAATTGTTTGTTTGGATATATTCAGCTAATAACTTTTTTTGGCATCATCTTAAATAATAGCTGTGCTGCTTCTAGCTGTTAGTTGGATACCATAGTTGCTGTCATCGCCCACTCTGTAAGACATAAACAATCTATAAGTTGTCTACAACACTCTATAAATGCATTCAATTGTAAACAGCTTCTCTTTGTGAAAGCAACATTTCTTTCATGCATATTGGACTAAAAACTCAGAAGGGTTTCTTTTCTTCGCAGCTATCACATCTCATGTGACATCGCTAAACTATCATATACATTCTTCAGGCACACACATTACACTTGCTGTAAGTATTGCGGCTTTCTGTCAAAAAAGTAAAGTGTCCTAATTTAAAAATGCAGGTGACTAGTGCACTCATGTCACAGAAAATTGGTTGTGTACATTCTAAAGGACATATACAAGACAAAGTGGCATACATAATAGCATAAAATGACCTCCTTTAAACGCACACAAGAGTTATTAAGACAATAACAGATAGTAGTGATGCTTGTGGTATATTAAAAAATAAAAAAAGTGTTTCATGTTAATTATCTTACCTGGACAATTCCCATGAAACAAAACTGAAGAATACTTTTATCTAGAAAGCATCCATCAAACATGCCATTGTCCTTCAGATCAGTGAACAAAGAGATGAAGAATTCCATTGACTCCCTCCTTAGAAGTCCCCATCAACTTTCTATTCGTTGATTGGCAGTGCTGGCTCCGTCCAAGTAGCTGTCTATGGCACTCCGTACATTTGTATTACAGCGGAGAAACCTTTGAAAATCTCTGATGTAAACATTTTCAGTACCCAGATCTCCTCTGGCTATTTTAGGACAACCTCTGAGTCTTTCTACAGCTTCCACAATGTAGCCTCCCACAATTTTTGGATTACTGCTTGTAGTAAATGCATTTAACCAAATAATGTTTCTGGAAAACCCATCAATGCAACCATTTATACAAATACCAAATGGCTTACGTTTGTCATAAGAATCAAAATGCCATATATAGTTTGGTCCTCTTGCAAAATAGTTACGCCGATGGAGTCTTCTGGCTTTTCCAAGACAAACTCCTCTTGGATCTAGCGCCTTCAATATCAGACGAACATCTTCCTTCTTCACATGCAAACTATTTTGCGTGCATCCATCGGTAGCCATGAAGCTGACCTGAAATTTGCAATTGTTGCTGTATAAATGTAATAATTTCCTCAATGTTGCTGTAGACCTTACGACGAAACAGACCTTTAGACTTCAATATACGTTTTAAATGACTTTCAGTGATAATGTATGCATGACGAACTGCAAGAACAAACACTATGTCTTTGTGTTTAAGACCAAGCTGAAAGTATACTTCTATAAAGTCTCCAATTTCCATTTTTCCTAAGTGCAACTATAAAACACAACTAATATGCATCACAAATTATGTATAGGTATGGAGCCCCTTTTCAGTTACTGTGCAGTTAAAAGTATCTGGTGCTCACTTGAAACTATCTGGTGCTCACTTGAAACTATCTGGTGCGCACTTGAAACTATCTGGTGCGCACTTGAAACTATCTGGTGCTCACTTGAAACTATCTGGTGCACACTTGAAACTATCTGGTGCTCACCAGAAAAATCCCCAGAAAAAAAAATTACACCATGTCCCCTCAGGGGCTCTGTAGCTAACTATCCCACTTGGGGAAAAAAAAGTACTATCTGCAAGGTGGGTTAAAAAAACAACTGTATTATGCTTCTTAGAGAATCTCTTCTTGAGATGCAATGATGCAGTAAACTTTCCCTAGCGCTTCTCCCATTCCTTTCTAACATTTTCTGTACTCGTCGCCTTCTAAATGATGTCCAGTGCCACTGGCAAATCATCTTCCTTTCAGTTTTAGTATTAATTTTGGGGAAAAAAAAACATAGTGAGTGCAGCTCTCATGGTGCAAAATGCAGTTTTGTGTGCACCACTGCTCTGTACATTTCTTTCCTGATGCATTCATGCAGACACCTCAGCAGTTCAGTGTAATGTCACTGATTAACAGTCTGATCACACAGAAAATGTTTATTAATAAGTTTGTTAATGATGTAAAATGTGATAATCATTGTCTTGATGTTCAGTATGACCTGACATGCTTTTTATTGCCTTTTTATTGACAAAGTCATGCATGGGACTGTAAAATAAATGTCAGAAAAGTGCATCTGAATCAAATCAGCTCAATGCCACTGATTAACAAGACTGTAGGCATGTAAACCCTAGTACCTGTAGTTGATAACTACAACCTACTTTTATGCTATTGACCGATTCTGGAATTTTTTGGGGCCCTGCTTGCATGTATCAAAATAAATACTGTATATGGATGTGACAAAAGGACTCATCAGTGTGCCTATAATACCTACAATTGCTTTTATTTTTTAAAATTTGTTTCACTACATCATCTCAGTACTATAAAGTTCCTTTAATATTAGAATACATAAAATGAATGTACAAAATTAATATATAAAAAGAGATACAGTAAGCCAGTGACAACAATTGTGTCTTTTTCTTATTATATTGCCCAGAGTATACTAGTAATTACTTTTATGACTACGTGAAGATGACTAGCCTAAATTTCTCCTAATGCAGAATTACAAAAAGAGCAATTTATAATTTTAACTTCTGTAGCTCTCTAAATATCAGCTTATAATTAGCAAAAAGAAATGTCTTTGTTTGGCATTTCTTGTTTTAGATACACTCGTAATGGGAAATTCACATTCTTCAGCAGCAGCATACTGATACAATAAATAATATTAAATTAAAGAATGATAATAATACAGGTGAAAAAAACAGACAATAACTATGTATAATGTTAAATATTAACGTTTACCCCCCCTGGTGGAATTAAAGAGTCGCATAGTTTGGGGGAGGAACGATCTCCTCAATCTGTCTGTGGAGCAGGACAGTGACAGCAGTCTGTCGCTGAAGCTGCTCTTCTGTCTGGAGATGATACTATTAAGTGGATGCAGTGGATTCTCCATAATTGATAGGAGCCTTCTGAGCGCCCTTCGCTCTGCAACAGATGTTAAACTGTCCAGCTCCATGCCAACAATAGAGCCTGCCTTCCTCACCAGTTTGTCCAGGTGTGAGGCGTCTTTCCTCTTAATGCTGCCTCCCCAGCACACCACTGCGTAGAAGAGGGCGCTCGCCACAACTGTTTGATAGAACATCTGCAGCATCTTATTGCAGATGTTGAAGGAAGCCAGCCTTCTAAGGAAGTATAACCGGCTTTGTCCTTTCTTGCACAGCGCATCAGTATTGGCAGTCCAGTCTAATTTATCATCCAGCTGCACTCCCAGATATTTATAGGTCTGCACCATCTGCACACAGTCACCTTTGATCCTGATCCTGCAGGGATCTCATAATGAGAACATTGAGGAAGTTGTTGACTGCACTACTGACTACATCAACTTCTGTATGGACATTGTAGTTCCAGTAAGAACAGTACGCTGCTATGCTAACAACAAGCCATGGATTACAAGTGACATCAAGGGCCTTTTGAATCAGAAGAAAAGGGCTTTTAAAGACGGTGATCAGCATGAGCTCAAGCGCGTGCAGAAGGAACTCCGAGTCCAACTCAGGGCGGCGAAGGAGCAGTACAGGAGAAAGCTGGAGCAGAAGTTGCAGAATAACAGCATGAAGGAAGTGTGGGATGGGATGAAGATCATCACTGGCTGCAGCTCGAAGCGGGGTACCACCATTGAGAGAGACGTGAAGAGAGCAAACCAAATGAACAACTTTTTTAACAGGTTTGACCACCCTAACCCACTCTCATTCTCACCTCGGAGTACTGCACCCTCCACACATCCTTCTGCTGATACCAGCATAGGAAAAACATCCCCACCCATAATAACAACAGCGCAAGTGAGCAGAGAGCTGAGGAGACTTCGTGCCAGCAAAGCAGCGGGTCCAGATGGAGTATCGCCACGACTGCTGAAGGTCTGTGCATCGGAGCTGGGGGGTCCTCTACAGCGCATCTTCAACCTGAGCCTGGAACAGGGGAGAGTCCCGAGGCTTTGGAAAACATCTTGTATCACCCCAGTCCCAAAGGTATCACGTCCTAGTGAGCTGAATGACTTTCGGCCTGTTGCTCTGACATCACATGTGATGAAGACCATGGAGAGGCTGCTGCTTCACCACCTGAGGCCACAGGTTCAACACGCCCTTGACCCTCTGCAGTTTGCATATCAGGAGAAGGTGGGAGCGGAAGATGCCATCATCTATATGCTACACCGATCCCTCTCCCATTTGGACAGAGGCAGTGGTGCTGTAAGAATTATGTTTCTAGACTTCTCTAGCGCCTTCAACACAATCCAACCTCTGCTCCTTAGGGACAAGCTGACAGAGATGGGATTAGATTCATACCTAGTGGCATGGATCGTGGACTATCTTAAAGACAGACCTCAGTATGTGCGTCTTGGGAACTGCACGTCTGACATTGTGGTCAGCAACACAGGAGCGCCATAAGGGACTGTACTTTCTCCGGTCCTGTTCAGCCTATATACATCGGACTTCCAATACAACTCGGAGTCCTGCCATGTGCAAAAGTTCTTAGAGATGATCTGACCAAGTTGTCTAGCCATCACAATTTGGCCGTTGCCAAAATTGTTTAGATCCTTGCTCTTGACCTTTTCTCCTGCTTCCAACACATCACCTTCAAAAACTAACTGTCCACTTGCTGCCATGTGCAAAAGTTCGCTGATGACACTGCTATCGTGGGCTGTATCAGGAATGGGCTGGAGGAGGAGTATAGGGACCTAATCAATGACTTTGTTAAATGGTCCGACTCAAACCACCTACACCTGAACACCAGCAAAACCAAGGAGCTGGTGGTGGATTTTAGGAGGCCCAGACCCCTCATAGACCCAGTGATCATCAAAGGTGACTGTGTGCAGATGGTGCAGACCTATAAATATCTGGGAGTGCAGCTGGATGATAAATTAGACTGGACTGCCAATACTGATGCGCTGTGCAAGAAAGGACAAAGCCGGTTATACTTCCTTAGAAGGCTGGCTTCCTTCAACATCTGCAATAAGATGCTGCAGATGTTCTATCAAACAGTTGTGGCGAGCGCCCTCTTCTACGCAGTGGTGTGCTGGGGAGGCAGCATTAAGAGGAAAGACGCCTCACGCCTGGACAAACTGGTGAGGAAGGCAGGCTCTATTGTTGGCATGGAGCTGGACAGTTTAACATCTGTGGCAGAGCGAAGGGCGCTCAGCAGGCTCCTATCAATTATGGAGAATCCACTGCATCCACTAAATAATGTCATCTCCAGACAGAAGAGCAGCTTCAGCGACAGACTGCTGTCACTGTCCTGCTCCACTGACAGACTGAGGAGATCGTTCCTCCCCCAAACTATGCGACTCTTTAATTCCACCAGGGGGGGTAAACGTTAACATTTAACATTATACAAAGTTATTGTCTGTTTTTTTTCACCTGTATTATCATTCTTTAATTTAATATTATTTATTGTATCAGTATGCTGCTGCTGAAGAATGTGAATTTCCCATTGGGATTAATAAAGTATCTATCTATCTATCTATCTATCTATCTATCTATCTATCTATCTATCTAATAAAAAAGTGTTACCATGACCAGATGACTAATATTGAATGTAGCTGAGACATTTGATGATTAATTGTTAAAGGGCTAGAATTTAACCATGTACATAATAAACACAAGCTGAAAATATTGTAGACAAAAAATCATTCTGAGACAATTTCATTAAAAAGCTCTAAGATAGAGACCTACTATCATTTACTATTCACTATTCAAACTTTACATACTGTATTGCATGTTATTTTCTGAGATAAAATGAATTTGCTCAGTTTAGGAAAAATATAATACATTCAAACTTGAATTGGGTAATAGGGAATACAGTACTAAGTTTCCCGGTGCCCCCCAATACAGTGCTTTCAATGACACCATGAAGAATAACTGAATAATTGTTGAACCTTCAAAAGACATGAATAGTTTAGTGTTAGTTGGGAAATATAAGGTATTAAATATGTTGTCTAAAAAAACTACAAATAAGGTTAGTGATTCCAGGACACCAGAAATTATAGCAAGACTGTCAGGGCCATTTTGACCTATTGTATTTGGTTCCCAGGCAAGAAAATCTACCCCCCACTATCCCCCACAGACAAACATAATATGACACTAACACAGGTTAATCTCTTATTTAATTAAAAGCAAATAAATGTAAATAGAATAATTAACTGTGCTTATGTAGTGCTAAGTGCATCCCTGCAGTGTATATACTATTTAAATATCCCTGGTGGTGTTTTGTTTCTGTTGCAGTGCCAGTGATCCTCCTCTTCCCAGGCTCACTTTCTCACCTTAGTACCTCTCAATCTAAGGATCGAAGGAACAAGCCAAGTGGGTGGCAGTGATGACAGGAGGAAGCTGCCTAAACTCATTGGAGTCTGGACTCTACCTGGGTCGGCAGTCACTCACCCTGCTGCATCATGCTTGATGGGGTGGGGTTGGGTTACTGGGACTCATCTGTGTGTCTGTCTGAGGTTGAGTCCAGCCTTTTGGTCCAGACAGGGCCACTATCCCCCACAGACAAACATAATATGACACTAACACAGGTTAATCTCTTATTTAATTAAAAGCAAATAAATGTAAATAGAATAATTAACTGTGCTTGTGTAGTGTTAAGTGCATCCCTGCAGTGTATGTACTATTTAAATATCCCTGGTGGTGTTTTGTTTCTGTTGCAGTGCCAGTGATCCTCCTCTTCCCAGGCTCACTTTCTCACCTTAGTACCTCTTGATCTAAGGATCTAAGGAACAAGCCAAGTGGGCGGCAGTGATGACAGGAGGAAGCTGCCTGAACTCATTGGAGTCTGGACTGTACCAGGGTAGGCAGTCACTCACTCACTTCATGGGGCGGGGTTGGGTTACTGGGAACCATCTGTGTGTCTGTCTGAGGTTGAGTCCTGCCTTTTGGTCCAGACAGGGGCTAACTGCCAAAGCTGAAGCAGCTCTGCCTTACTGTTACACGCATTGCACGTAGGTAGCCAAGAGGCCACATGTCACATGAGATGCCTGGCACGCTGCCTGCACTAGTCTATGCAACAGCATATAGATTGTGCTGTGCATAGTGCAGGCACTTTGGAGGTGCACAACATAAACATTTCTTTGTGCTCCGGTCCAGCCCGACAAATTTTTTTTTAAACAAAATAAAGATAGGACTCTCTATTGAAGGCTGCAGTAATGTACCCTGACCACAAGAGGGTGCCCTTGGCCCTTGCCTAGACAGCCTATACCCACGGTTTTCAAACGTTTTTGAACAAGTACCACTCCGCGAGGACCAGTAAACTGAAGTACCACTGTCAATGAATCGTTAATTTACGCCCGTATAATGACTATAATTATGACGTTAAAGTGATATTAAACTAATTAAGGAAATGGGTGCCTGCGGTAATAAAAGCCGGCTTGGAGTCTTCCATGCATTTATAGTAGTATACTTATACTATATATGATTATATGCAACATATTGGCATTCTAGCAACATCGATTCGTGGAAAATAAAGGACCACACGAGTACCACTTGGCATGACTTGAAGTTCCACCAGTGGTACGCGTACCACAGTTTGAAAACCGTGGGCCTATGCTTAGAAAAGGCCCTTGTGACTGTCTCTCATGTCCACCATTTCCAAAAAGAATGAATTATTATGTCTAGGTCATGTATTTCAAGGAACAAACTACTTAACATGTATAGCTCTTGCAGCTGTGAAAAATAAAACACTAATTTAACAACACTACTAATTATGACAGAAAGATAATATGCATGCATCAAAATCTGTAACTATTTTATTGCAGAAAATTTGAAATCAGTTTTTATAGAGTATTAACAGTAAAAATGGGGCCAAATTGACAAGACATTTTTAACTAGGGAAGGGTGGCACAGACGGGGTCAGATGCCAGAGAAGAAGTAAAGAACAGAGAGAGAATGAAGCATTCACTGACAGTGACACAACAAATATTGTTATGCCATTGTGCAGAAGGAAGGACATATTCAGAGGCACAAAGTAAAGAAAGGAAACTGTGTTGTGACAGAAAATTGGTAATGTTCTCTCAGGGCACTGCTGAGCAAACAACTCAGCAGACGGTGGGGGATGATTCTCCACATGAAGAAAATGTCATAGAGGGCAGTAAAGAAGCAAAAGACATCAACAGCAATAGAAGAAGTAACTGGATTTGTAATTGTTTTATTTTAAGACCTTTTTCATTATTTTTTTACTTCTAAAAATAATTTGTCTGACTGTCCATCTTTAATCAAATGGTAGTTCTGCTGGGGATGAAGCCAAACTTGACAGAATCTTTTGTTATTAATGGTTATGAAAATAAAAATATATCAAAAACAACAAAATACATTAAAAGCTTTTTCAGCACTTTCTGGCAAAATGAACATATGTAGAAACTATATTATAATAGAACTGAAAAAGAAAATTATAACTTCTTTCACAATTTAATCCAATATTTCAAGTAGAACTAAACATTGCGCAGATGGTGCATTCTATTTTCAGGATTTTAAAAACAGACATACTGTAGCTATTTAATAATGAGTGTCATCAGTAAAGCGGTTGACTTTATTATTATACTGTACACCTAAAAAAATATGCAATCTGGAATGACCAAGCATACAGAAGATTCAAAAACTCCATTTGTCAGTGGCCAAAATTATAAGAAAGCAAAAGGCATACAGGACTAATCAAAATATGTTATATTAGTGCTATTCCAGTGCTGACCCCATTTCCTGATGCCTCAGGAAATCATTGTGAAAAATGAGGGATGAATGTGAAAATCTACTCCGTTGTTTGATTCTCAATAACTAGTCATAATAGTCTTAGCTTAAACCAATGACTTTTTTGAATATTTTGTCCTTTTCTTCATTATTTTATATTTTCTTTTTTAATCACAATACCAGTTTTCTACTTTAATTCAAGCTGTTGATTGATAATTTGTTTCTGTAGTCTTCAAACTATTTTAATACATAATTTTTGACACCTAGCCTTTAAACACAGAAGCCTTTGCACTTACTTCATGAATTCTGTTACTTACTTTGTATGAAAGCTGTATCATTCTGTGTCATATTCACCTGGGCAGGGTGAAATAAAATGGCTGCATAATGTAGTATTTTATAAATCCACAAAGCCTGTAAATATTTACTAAAATAGCTCCATTGAGTATTTTAATCAAATCGAACAGGTTAAATGTTCTTGGCAGTATGTACAACCAGCCAAAATAGGAAGCAATGAATAGCATAACTGTATTTTTATATGTCAGTTATTATATTTTTCTTTCTTTAATAAAATCCTCTGTTTTGTCCCCTTTAATCAAGTTATAGGTTACCTTGATTTCATTATTTTGTTAAAAAAATTCATCTTATGTTTCTCTTCCATGACATTTGAAGCACTCATTTTTAAATGGTTACCTGAATGATTTAACTACTTTATTAGAGATTTATTAAATTTATTACAGAGACCGAGCTGGTAAAGATATGCAGCGAGTTAGGGTGATAAAGGATAAAGATGGAAACATACTCATAAGCGAGGAGAACATGTTGAGCAGATGGAAAGAGTACTTTAAGAGGCTGTTGAACGATGAGAATGAGAGAGAGAGAGAAGGTTGGATGATGTGGAGAATGATGTGGAGGAAGTAAGGACAGCTATTAAAAAGGAATAAGAATGAAAAGGCCCATGGTCCAGATTACATACCTGTGGAATCATGGAGGTGTTTTGGAGAAATGGCAGTGGAGTTTTTAACCTGATTGTGTAATGGAATCTTGGAATGTGGCGGGATGCCAGAGGAATGGAGAAGAAGTGTACTAGTACCGATTTCTAAGAATAAGGGGAATGTGCAGAGCTGGTGTAACTAAAGGGGGATACAATTGATGAGCCACAGCATGAAGTTATGGGAAAGAGTAGTGGAAGCTAGGTTAAGAAGGGAGGTGATAATTAGTGAACAGCAGTATGGTTTCATGCCAAGAAAGAGCAACACAGATGCAATGTTTACTCTGAGGGTGTTGTTGAAGAAATATAGAGAAGGCCAGAAGGAGTTACATTGCGTCTTTGTGGACCTGGAAAAAGCATATGACAGGGTGCCTCAAGAGGAGTTGTGTGTGGTATTGTATGAGGAAGTCGGGAGTGGCAGAGAAGTATGTAAGAGTTGTACAGGATATGTATGAGGGAAGTGTGAGAGTGGTGAGGACTGCGGTAGGAGTGATGGATGCATTCAACGTGGAGGTGGGATTACATCAGAGATCAGCTTTGAGCCTTTTCTTGTTTACAATGTTGATGGACAGGTTGACAGACGAGATTAGACAGGAGTCCACGTGGACTATGATGTTTGCTGATTACATTGTGATCTATAGTGAGTGTAGGGAGACAGGTTGAGGAGGCCCTGGAGAGGTGAAGATATGCTCTAGAGAGGACAGGAATGAAGGTCAGTAGGAACAAGACAGAATACATGTTTGTAAATGAGAGGGTGGTCAGTGGAATGGTGAGGATGCAGGGAGCAGAGTTGGTGAAGGTGGATGAGTTTAAATACTTGGGATCAACAGTACAGAGTAATGGGGATTGTGGAAGAGAGGTGAAAAAGAGAGTGCAGGCAGGGTGGAATGTGTGGAGAAGAGTGTCAGGAGTAAATTGTGACAGACAGGTATCAGCAAAACTGAAAGGGGAGGTCTACAGGGCAGTAGTGAGAACACCTATGTTATATGGGTTGGAGATGGTGGCATTGACCACAAAGCAGGACACAGATCTGGAGGTGGCAGAGCTAACGATGCTAAGATTTACATTTCTGGATTAGAAATGAGTACATTGGAGGGTCAGCTCAGATTGGAAGGTTGGGAGGCAAAGTCAGAGAGGCGAGATTGCGTTGGTTTGGACATGTGCAGAGGAGAGATGCTGGGTATATTGGGTAAAGGATGCTAAAGAGACAACTGCCAGGCAAGAGGAAAAGAGGAAGGCCTAAGAGAAGCTTTATGGAGGACATGCAGGTGATGGGTGTAACAAAGAAAGATTTAGAAGACACGAAGATATGGAAAAAGATGATCTGCTTTGGCAACCCCTAACAGGAGCAGCTGGAAGAAGAAGAAAGAAGATTAGAATTCTATTTTCTGTGGTGATCTTATAGATGTTCTTATAACAGTACAATACTACATGCTTCTGTTCTTTTACAAAAGCTTTGAAACCTTTGCACAAATGAGGCTCTAAAAAATCAACAGAGGCAGAGAAATGATAAAAACTTGCTAGCTTTCAGTTATGAGAGCATGCTGTGAGTCTTACGGGAGCCGATATCAAGGTAACACCAGGGAAAGATATTAGGGAACACCAGATACTAACTTTGATGAGCTGGAACTATTCTTCATATCCTTACTTTGGATTCTGACAACTCCACATGTTCAGGTCCTCAAACAATATATCTCTAGGGCATTATTTCCAAGATTATGTCAGTCCGACCCAATGAATGACAGAGGTACAACTGTGTAGCCAAAGCACAAATGATCAACATCCTTTTGTGTCCTTTTCTTTGTTTATTATTTCTCCATCACAGCAATGCAATTAAATGGAGTTTGCCAGATTCAGACATCCCAATCCTACTCACAACTTTTTTGTTTGAGTTATGGAGATTTCTAGAAGGAAACTATTCAGACTATACAGTATAAACCCACTTTATTAATTACACGGTGCAGGTAAGCCAACGCCTATACCAACAGTGTTAAGATCAAAGTAAGAACAAATACTGAACATTACTGAAATGCTTTTAAAATCCAACTCTGGCACAGACCCACACTTTTGCAAACCAGGCTTTCTTAAATTCTCAATTATTCTAACATGGATGTTTTCAGGATGATGGTAGAAATACAGTCAGAGTGGGTCTACACTTCATACACACTCTAACCATTGAATGGAAATTCAAACAAAGTTTAAACAAAGTTCTCTGGTGCTACAAGGCAATAGTAGTAACCACAGTGCCACTGCTCCAATCCTTTTTAGCATAAAAATATTATTAATATTTCAATTTTATAACAGTACAAGTGCATTAAACTGCAACACCTAAAACCTATCTGCAAGTTGTGAATACTCAAAATGGCTCGTGTAGACTACAGCACAGACCTTCTTTTATAATTCCAACTGTTCTCTTCATATTGTTGGTAGCACAATGGATTGTGAGCAACTGCAAAGATGACGTTAAAAATGGACTACAATATGTGCACATTCTTGAGAAACTGGAATAAAAACAGTTTTCTAGAATACTGAAGTATTGTTATTAAAAACTAAATTCAGAGAGCTAAACTGTAAGTTAAGTCAAAGCAAGAATTGCCATGAGTCAATTCCAAAATTACAAGAACATCACCAGAACCAAAAAGCTAAAACTATAATTAAACTGTGAGAGGTTACATTATGAGTTGGAAACCAGAATGCCTAACACTTTGGACTCAAGACTGACACAGTTTAAGCTTTATATCCATAATCTTGGACAGACAGCTGAGGCACTACGCTGAAGTTTTACAGTAGCACCTACAGCAGTGCCTCTTTGAAAGCATTCCTTAACAATGGTGTAGGCTACCAGCTCACTAATAAAAGACTAAAATAGTATGATGCACATAAAATTACGAAACAAAACCATGAATTTATTTTGCAAACTAAAATAATTAATGCAAAATGTATATATGATAATATTCCTTGAATATAAAGCTTTAAAAATATTGACAACAAATAAAGAGAAAAAATGCAAGACTAAGGTTTTTTGATTTTTAACACTAACATGACGCTATCCAAACATACTATATTAAATTGTGTCTTGTTATTTTTTACTGTATAATATGTAGTATTTATCAGAAACTGCAGTATGATTAAAATGCTTCCATTTCATAATCTGTCTCCATGGAAAAAAATGCATCTAAAGAACAGTTTTCTAATTTGCATATGAAGATAAATGAGGTTTTACAAAACCAGACATTTAATGAATGAAATGCAAAATCAACTCACTTAATCATTGTGCAATTCATGAGAAGCTGGCTACTACTTGTGAATGCTGTACTCTGTACTTTCATTTTATGCCATACTTGATATTTACAAAGAAATGCTGTTTGTAGTATGACATGGCTTTCTCAGCATTCATTTAAATGGATGTCAAAAATGACCCTAAAATACTTAATTCTTTTGCTAGTGTTTTTGGTGCCTATTACTTTGACCAATATAACATAATTGTCTATGGAACCAGTCTTTTGTGGCAGGTTCAAATTTGCATTTAAAACCACCATGCATAAAAATAGAGTGGACAAAATAACAGAAACATGCTGTCATACTGTCATACAATGCTGGTATAAGAGTCCTTAATTGTGTGTAGTGGAAAGTAGCACCATTCTTTGAGACGAAAGGTCTTCTGTTCTTTGAGGGAAGGATGAAGGAGTTGAAAGCTAGTTTGTATTTTTTGCTCCAGAATATCTCATAAAGTTTCAGTGACATTTAGATTTGGCGATTTGGAATGCGGAAGAAGGCATTTGAGTTCATTCTGGTGTTCATTAAATAAATCTTGAATTTAATACATAGGGAACACTGCAAGAGAAAAACATTAAAATGGCTTCATATTCCATTTTATATAATATAACATGTTATATTATCATGCAAACCAATCATCAGTCTTAATGCCTCCCACAAGAGAGATGCCCATACCACTGTGGATCTCCCACGGTTTAACAGTTGGCAACAGACATTGTGGACATCTGTTGACTTTCTCAAAGCATAAACATCTTCATATATTGGTAACATGGTGAAAGATGACTCATAAGACCACATTAATTTTTTCCATTACTCATTGGTCCAGGTTTTGTGATGCTTTTTTAAGGCTGTACTTTTGTGACATACTGTATAGCAATTGTCATGTGAATTGTCCATATCAATGAGTTTGCAGATTCTGCTCCTCATGACACATGAATTAGTTTTGCTGTTATTGTGACCAACTATTTGGCCTCTTTGGAACTTTTTAGTCATGTTGCTTTGGAAACTCACATATAAAATTGTTAATAGACCTTTATGACAGTCCTGTTTTCCAAAACGTTGGAATTCAATGAAGCAGTGTATCAGCACGTCCGGTTTATCACTTAGCAATGGTTGAATTCTTTCTCCATTGTTACAGCAAAGTACCAGGTTGCATTAATTGAAAACAGAGATATCCTTATTTGATCTTTCATGATTTCCCAAAAGTCTGGGTAAGAGGGATGAAGTTTCCTTCATCTAATAATGTTTATGGGAGCACCTTTATATGTAGAATTCATTTTAACTATTCTGATATTCACAAGTCAAAAAGTGTCTGAAGGTAATTGAAGTCAGCAACTGTTCCATGTTGTTTTTCTTCAAACAACCTTAGATCCAGTGCCCTCAGGGACCACCTTTTGACTTGGCTAGTGCTTGCCTTGAAGTCAGTGATCCTCAGAAAGTTGACCAAATTTCAAATTTTGATTTTGATTTTTTGATTTACTTTCATATACCTTATTAATCCCCAAGAGAAAATTGCCTTCTTGCATGACCTTGAGATCAGAGCATGGGGTCAGCCATTCAAAGCACCTTAAGGCAGTTTTCAGGTTAAGGGTCTGGCTCAAGAGTCCAATGGAGTAGGATCCCTTCTGGTAGTAACGGGATTTGAACTGGCAACCTTTAAGATACCAGTGCAGATCCTTAGCCTCAGAGCCATATGAGAGAAGAATAAAATAGAAGAAAAGTTAGCTTGTTGACATCCTAAAATAAGGAGTCCACACATACATGCAAGGAGAGTGGAAACTACACAGCTTGTTATGTAAGCCCCTTCCAAATATAAATATTGGAAAATTGCTAGTTTAATGTTTCCACTGATGTAGGCAGTTCTCATCTTTTACACCTGCAGGCTATTTCTAAAACAGATACATTTTCAGAGTTGTGTTCATTCACAACCCTTTCATGATATTTTTTTTTTCAAATAAACCATGTATGAAAGGGCTTTTATAAACATACATATTAACCTCCTCACTAATTAACTAAATGTTGTTCATCACTAGGCTTTTACAACATTTGAAGCTGAACATTAGCTTGTTAATGTTGCATTTGTGCATGTTGACTATATCAGACAAATGACCCAAACAATTGGTGCTGTTCTGGTTTTTCTAAGTGTTATTGACTGGTACTGTTCCTGATGAATTAAAAGTGTCAGTTAACATACCCACAAATATACTCACCTATTTAAAAATCTTTTTGTTCTAAAATAGATGAAAAGAAAGTCACTACAGAGCTTAATTTTCACCTTACACATTACAATTGATGCGTCAAATTCTGGCCTGGATTTTGAACTATTCCCAGTACAGAAATAGCATGAGGTTTTTCAAAACTCCTTTAACACTAGAATTACCAGAGTCTACGAAAAAACTCGTAGATCCGTCCCACCTTAAAACCATTCGCACCTCTCCACCAGCGTCCTTTGTCCTCTAAATGTGCCGATAAAAACAAGCTGCAAGCAGCTGGCTATTCCATCCCCCCTCCGACTTAGGACGTGCACGAGCATCTCCCAGCTCATGCCTTGATTGATTATCTGGGAGTGAAGTGGAGTTTTAGAGTGGAAATAATAGATCGTTATTTGGAACACATGCATTTCATGTGTGTTCTGTTTCTACAGTAATCTGTGTAAACACATTGTTAAAACAAAAACTTTTTCAGATTTTAGTAATAAATGTTACAAAATGTAGGCATAAACTATAGAATGTGTGAAGCATGAAGTCCAAACATCAAATAAACACTTTCACAAAACGTTCAAGAACAATACAACAGCTTCTGTGGCGTAGCAGTAAGATTTGCTGTCTTAGAGCACAGCAGGCTTACTGTCCCTCAGAGATCTGAGTTCAATTCCCTGTTGAGGAGAAAGTGTTCTTTTTTTTTTTTCTTTTTAACCTCAAATGGACATAAAATTTATAAATTGGTATGCACTGTCAGTTAATGAGATCGTTATATTTTCATGTGGAATGCTCCTTTTAAAATATTTTTTAACAATTGAGACTGCAATTAACATACATTATATCAGAGAAAAAATGTTCATATTGCCAGAAGTGAAGTGCAGATTGCAGAAAGTACGTTAACTTGTTTTACTGATAGACTTTGTTAAACATGGACGGACTGGTCTACTGCGTACGTACAAGGATAAACGGAAGCAAGGCAAGAACTAACCCTGGATGGGGTGCCTGGTAATTGCAGGGGTGTGTACTGTTTTATTTTTGAAGCCCTACGCTTGAAATCATGAACAAGTTTGAAGTGTTACCTACAGTACATGTGCATATCTACACTGAATAGCAAGATGATTTTAGTATTTTACAACTTGCATTGTGCACCCTAAAAACATGAAGAAGCACTGTGATAATACAGATGTGTGCCATTCAACTGTTTACTACTTAGAAAGTGTTAATTTAGTATGTGCAAATTATGAATATTTAACCCTGTCAATCTGCAATTTGTGTTTACTTATTGGTTAGAATATCATGAAACCATTCATTTCAGAGAGTGAGAAGAGAACAACAAAACATTTTAGATTTAAATAATTAATCCTGGCTAGTGATTAAAGTCAGACACAAATAATTTCTTAATGCCATATGTTGGGAAATGAAGGCATATGCTGTTAATTTTATATATATATATATATATATATACATACAGTACATACTGTATGACTAATGAGTAGCATTAGGGTCTGATTGTTACGTTATAATTCAATGTTCTTTATAATTAAACAGCATTAGTGAAGGGCACAGTCTGTACTAGAAAGTGGAGCTCTGAAATTGTTAATGGAAATATCCTGGGTAAACTTTCAAATTTTCAGTTTTCACAACATACATAAAGTACATAAAATGCTTCACAAAAAACAGAGCATCATTAAATGCATAGAGTTTGTTTGGTTAAATATGTTATCTTTGTCATGTGAAATGTGTCAAGGACCATTGTTGATGTGCACATATCTTTGAAAACAAAATAAATAAATAAAAATAAATAAATAAATAAATAAGATTTCACCTGCCATTTTTATTAAAGAAAAAAATTAATAAATGTTGAAATTAAATCTCCAAAACACATGAATATAGTTCACGATTGTTAAAATTGAAAAAAAAAAACCATAAAAATAGGTAATCTAGTTTAATTAAATTGCAATATTAATTTAATTATTGTAAAAAACATTAAAAATACACATTAATATTTAAAAAATAAACTGATAAAATGTTGCATGTTAATGCCAAATAGTTAATACCACATACAGAATTTACATGAAGTGGGCACAATGCAAATCAGCAAATTTTGAGAACACAAATACTTTTCTCATAAGTATTATAAATGTTTATAGAGTGAAACTATTAACAGAAATATTACTTAATATTGGTAAGACAAAAATAAGATAGCTCTCAAAGCTGTTTATAACATAATGGCCAGACTTCTGAGCTTGTTGATGTTAAAAGGTGCCACTTGCACTTGTATTTAACTAAAGTTTATACAAACCTTTTAAAAGAATGTCTAATATGATCTAAACTAACAGCACATGAATGCTAAAAACTGTTTCTCTTTAGATAACTGCATGCAAGACTCCAAAGCTCTAATTATATAATCAAGAAGCGATACTGCAATCAAGCAGGGCGTTGCAGCAATCAGCAAAGTGAAATACCATCTACTCAATGAAACACAAAAGCTACTCCTTAAAACAAAGTAGTAGACAGATTTTTTCCCATCCTTACAAAGTTTTAAAAGAGGCATTTCAGTTATCACTGACCTAATAGACTTCCACAACAAGGGTTGAAAAAATTCACAGTGGTGCAGGAAAAACACCTCACTATTTTAATTTTTTTTATTATTGATTGACATGGTATTAGATATTTCAATTACATTTATTTTAATTTTCACAATGTATTTGTTGAGTAATACACCATCCTTTCATCTTCCTAACCTGCTTCTTGAGGGCAGTGTCACGGGGTAGCTGGAGCCTATCCCAGCAATCACCGTATTTAAGGTAGTAACAACACCAGGGCAGAATGCCAGCTCATCGCAGAGCAAGCACACATACTAGGGCCAATTTAGCAATGCCAATTCACCTAACTTCCCTGTTTTTGGACTGTGGGAATAAACTGCCGCACACAGAGGAAACCAACATGGACAAGGGGAGAGAGCATGTAATCTCCACACAGGGAACACTTATAGGACATGAATCTCGGTTTTCTTACTGTAAGACAGCAGCACTACCATTGCACCACCGTGCCATGTACATAAAAAAATGAAACGTTAACATTTAACATTATACAAAGTTATTGTCTGTTTTTTACCTGCATTATTATCAATCTTTAATTTAATATTGTTTATTGTATCAGTATGCTGCTGCTGGAGAATGTGAATTTCCCATTGGGATTAATAAAGTATCTATCTATCTATCTATCTATCTATCTATCTATCTATCTATCTATCTATCTATCTATCTATCTATCTATCTCCTTCTCAAGACATTTGTTTTTATTGCTGGCTAATTTGTCCATTTTCTGTCCCAAGACAAAATTAGAACTTTATTTTCTCCTCCATGAGTATGCTGTACTACCTTCCACAACTGTAATAAGATACAACACCTATAAAAAGTATCAAGCCCCTTGGAAATTTTCACATTTTATTTTTATAATACATTGAAAAACAGAGAATTTAATTTGGCTGTTTTTGATACCGATTAACAGAAAAAAAGACTCTTACATGTCAAAGTGAAAACAGATATCTTCAAAGTGATTTAAATTAATAACAAATATAAACACAAAATAAATGATTGCACAAGTATGCCACACCCCTTGATATGGCACATCTAAGTCATCACTGGTGCAGCCAGTTGGTTTTAGAAGTAACATAATTAGTTCAATAGAGGTGACCTGTCTGTAGTCAAGTGGTTTCAACTGACTATAGTATAAATGTACCTTATCTGGAAGGTCCAGCTTATTGTGAGTCAGTATTGTGTTCTAACCTACATAATAAAGACAAAAAAAACTCCAAGCATCTCGATAAAAATGTGATTGAAAAGAATAAGTTACAGATTGAATACAAGAAAATTTCCAAGTCACTGAATGGACCTTGAATCCCATCCATAGTTGTTGAAAAGGGTGCTAAATGTCCAGGTGATATGCAACTTACAATCAGGGGCTTTTTAATGACATTGTGGCCAAGTGGCCTGGGAATACACATGATACAGTACTTATATATGGTCCAATTCTGAAGTGTGTCAGGTTATTGGGAGACAGTATACAGTAGTAGGTTTCTTTTTCGTGAATACCTGCAAATACTCCAATTTGAATCATCATTTCATGACTGAGGAGAAGTATAACACTACACACCAAAACACATGCAACTGTTGCAAAACACACTGTGGGAATGTGAAAGATTCAATTCCAGTGACTGCCAAAGTCCTTGGGGGTTTCCACAAGCCTTGGAATACAATAATTTAATTTTTTGCCACCTCTTAAATAAGTTGTTTTAACTCCACTTTTGTGAAGTATTGCTTCCTTTTCCAATCCATGTTCACAATTGTTCTTTTTAGCAAGGAAGCCATCACGTTTTGCGCCCATTAATATATTTTTAACTAATAAGTTAATTTAATCTTACCTATTAGTGGACATTTTTATTTCTTAATGTTGTGCTTTTTTGCATGTTTTAATTTGTTTTTTTATTACTTTTTTTAACATTTGCACAAAGTGTAGTGTGACAATACAATGTATATTTACCTCTGAAATACATGGTATTGATGTTCGTATCATCAACACTCTACTTTTCTGATTTGGATATGGGAGAGAAGCCAACAAATAAGCACTTTAAACTCATTTGTTAAATGTAAGATAATGAAGGGCTTCGGAAAACACTCACAAAACTCGTTCTTCTTTACCTACATCTACATTCTTTATCAAAATTGTTCGTTATCTTGTTTGTTATTTTCTAAGATTGCTCATTTTTGGGGAAACACACCCTAGATTGTGTGCAAAGCCTCCGGCAAGGCAAGCAGCCTTTTAAATTCTGTCAATGACAATTTATCTATATCAACCCTACACATAATTTCAAGTTACCATTTTTGTAATTTTGTATCCCTCATAGGTGCATTCTCTATGTAAATTGTAATTTTTTCTTTAGGTGTGTGCATTTCTTTGTAAAGTACATATTGAATGGATATTTGTATGATTGAATATTACTTGGCATTTTTGCATCTTGTAAATCTGTAGCATAAAAATAAATTGATGGAAATAATCTGAATTTAAATGTATTGATTTTAAATGCTATTTTGAGGGTTTTTTACTGAATTTGACCATAAAGGATTTCTTAATGTGTTTTATGTATTCTAGTAAATCTTTCTCCAAAGATTAAATGCATAGTGTTACACTTCCAACACTATATGAAACCTTAATTATGAGGTTAAGTAGAACTTTTGAAACATCCAGATACATTCTAAAAACCTTATTATATTGAATGTTATAACATTCATTGGGTTTACTTTTTACTTACTATAAGTGAGGACAGTTGTTCTTTTTTTGTTTAATTGAAGAAATAATCATTATTCTAGATTTTCAGTTTTTAGGCTTATTTTATTATATATATTTTAGAAAATGAAAGCAGAATTTTCTATTATGTGTGATGATGTCTCTAACATGAATATTAACTTAATACTATCTGTGCTTCTTTCCCTGATGACCAGCAAAACATGCAAGTTCACACAACTTTTATGTCACTAAAACATCAATCAAACAATAGGATGTTAATTCATAGTCTGTTTTGACTGCCATCAGATCACTGTGATACCCAGAATGTTGTCATCATCTGACGGAATACAACCATACAGATTTAAACTCTATGTAAGTTGAAAGCCTCGCAACCATCCACTGCCCAGTAAATATATTGACTATAACCTGCCTTAACTAAAATAACAGCATCTTGAGTTTAGAATCAAATGGCACTAAGGTAACTAATGACGTGGAAATTTTACCCAGACTATACAAACTGCACGACCCAAACTGAATACTGCATTTTCAGTAGCAGTGGTGATCATCAAGTGGACAGGTGTTTGTTGATCAAAGAGAGGCCAGCAAATAATTAAAAAAATAAACATTTTCTCACATACCTCTTCTTTACACACTAATATCCCACATTTCTTTGAAACTACACTCTTAAAAATAAAGGCACCAAAGTAGTTCTTCAGAGCGATGCCATAGGGGAACCATTTTGGTTCCCAAAAGACCCAAGATTCCAGAAAGAACATTTATTCATTGAGATCCATAACAAACTCCATACAGTAAATAACCATGAATAGATGGTAACAGGTTTGTGAAATACCAATGGGTTCCTGATTTTAAAAGGACTCTTGCTGCATATGTACAGTAACCCAGGCTAAATCCATATTTTCTTAATCTGTCCTGCTAGGTAGTTTACCATACATTAAAGATTTGTTTTTTTTTCATATTAAGAAATTTGACAAAGCACAAACAGCCATCTTCAACTTCAACCAACTTCATGTGCAAAGAACCCTTCTCAGAATGAAATGATGCTTTGTCAAGCAATGGGTCTACAAGGGACAACACAATCCAGTAAAGCAAAATGCCATTAAAGAACCATCCATCCATTTTCCAACCCGCTGAATCCAAACACAGGGTCACAGGGGTCTGCTGGAGCCAATCCCAGCCAACACAGGGCACAAGGCAGGGAACCGATCCCGGGTAGGGTGCCGACCCACCGCAGGACACACACAAACACACCCACACACCAAGCACACACTAGGGCCAATTTAGAATCACCAATCCACCTAACCTGCATGTCTTTGGACTGTGGGAGGAAACCCACGCAGACACGGGGAGAACATGCAATCTCCACGCAGGGTGGACCCGGGAAGCGAACCCGGGTCTCCTAACTGCGAGGCAGCAGTGCTACCACTGCGCCACCGTGCCGCCCCCATTAAAGAACCATTATTTTTAAATCTGAACGGCATCATACTGCTAGTTTCCTTACCACAAAGTGCAATAAGCATGCATAGGCTTCCTTGGTGGCTATTTAAAGGTAACAATGCCTTCCTCAGCATTGGGTGAAAATCAAGATTCAGCGTAATGTTTTGTGAATGATACAGATCATTTCTTTTTTATTTTCAAATTACTATGGCTATATTTCAGGGATCAAATTGTACTAGTTGTATCTGTTTGTTGGTGTGGGCAAGAAAGAGGAAACAACAATAGGCAGTACTCATTTTAAAGGAATACTCCACGGACATTTTTCACATCGTTTTCCATTATAGCAGCATTGGTCAAGATTGGCTTATATTACGGCATATCATAAACTTTTTTCTCTTCATTGTGCATTGTGAAAGATCAGCCTGGCAACAGACAGACACAGACTCAGTCCTTTGCACTTCTCTTTAGCCGCCTCCACTCCTCCCTCGCAAGCTCCTTCTTCTCCCTCCCGACTCCAGCTCCTTGAATTGAGTGAGGCAGGCCCCTTTAATCCCGCCCTGGTGGTGCTCCAGGTGCTCTGCGATGGTGTTCTGGCAGCACTTTGGACCCGGAAGCACTCCGGTGTACATGGTTCCTGATTCAGCAGCACTTCCTGGTGTGGCGGAAGTGCTGTTGTCCTCGGCTCAGGAACCATCCATACACCATTCATATGGTGGTATGGCAGTTTATAATTTTGCAGATGCCTATAATTAATATTTGGGGGGTAAATATTTGTTAGGCAATATAGTTAACTATTGATTAATGCCTACCTTATTAGAATTTAGAATAAGTAGTATTTTCCAGTACCAAAAACCTTAGGAAAAACAAAGGATATTCAAAGCATATTCATGGTTCATCCACTAGCTGCTAACAAGACAAGATGAAACTTGTAAATGAGTATAAGTGATTTTCATGCATGCTCTTCTACTGAGTTAATATCAAATATCAAAAGGCTATAAGCCTTTTGATATTATTTAATGAAATTAGCTGGCAACTTTCATATTAAAAAGGTCAGACTATTCAATCTTTTTGAAGAACATGCATTTTCAAGTGTTACACATTTTAAACAGCAGTAATATTAAGCAAGTGATTAGTACTACCGTATAACTCCATATAACTGTGACATTTCCAACTGAAGATTTCATTATCATTAGTCAAAAATAAAGTTTCCCAGCTGAAGGTATTTCAATGTGTAAGAAAACACTCTTGTTGCAAGTCACTGAATACAGGCATACAGCAAACAGTCTTAATAAAAGTTTGCAATAAAAACAATAAAAAAATTAATTATGGTGAATTTTTCTAAATATGTAGTACTAAACCTGTGGTGTTTTAGTTTTGTTATTTACAAAAAAGTATCTATTTGTGGCACTTGCAATAATGCATAAATGAGGTAGGAAAAGGTTTGAAACAAAAATTTTTGTACACTGTAGCATCCTTAGGATACCATGATAATTACAGGCCTTCATATACTTCAGTTTAAAATTTGATTGTTCATTCTGATTTATAGAGAAACTCTATTATTATAAACCAGTTGTCCATTTTTGTAATCAACTTATACCAATAGAAAATTCAAGATAGCTGAAGACCATCCTGTTAGCACTGAGCCTGTGTCAGTCACCATCCCTGGATGAAGCACCAGTATATCTCTGGAAACACACACCCACACTCCTATTCTTCAAAGAAAAATGATTGATTGCCGTAAAAACAGTAACAACAAATGCCAAAACATTAATTATAACTGAAATTAAATTAAATGCAAATTTAGAACATAACATGCAATCTACACTGTGGTTTTAGCCCTAGTAGCAGGCAAAGCAGAAAGCAAAACAATGGACATTACTTAGGAATTTTATCAGACCACAGGCAAATGTTACTTGAGCTTCTTATTTTATTTCTCCTGTTCAAAGGGGTACTGATTTTTATGTCACATTTAAATGAACCATATTCCACTGCTAAGCGTTCATAATTTCTATGTTTATCCTCCACACTTTACCATCTGTTAAACTAGTTGATCATTCTCCTTAGAGTCCATAGCTTGAATGGCTATGTCTGTGGCAGGATGCAGTGCCAAATGCATAAAATATTTATCTTTAATACCCTTGGTTTACTGTCAGTTTTACTTCATGCAGTTGTATGGGTATCCAGACTTATTGAATGCACGTACACTGAAAAATGAACAGGGTGTAGATAAGACAAGTGACCACGATAAGCAGAAATCAGCTTACAAGAAAAGAAGACAACTAAGGCAAAACAGTTGCCTTGTTGAACAAATCAATGAATCAGGAATACAGGGAGCTACAGAGTAAAAGAAAATCCAGTATTTTGGAAATTAAAGAGCATGAAGAAAGTGCTCTGCATATTGCAGTGATTTTTTTTCTAACATAATATCAGTATTGTGGTGGGATGGAGCCCTGCCTGGGGTTTGTTTCCTGCCTTGCGCCCTGTGTTGGCTGGGATTGGCTCCAGCAGACCCCCATGACCCTGTAGTTGGGATATATCGGGTTGGATAATGGATGGATGGATGGATAATATCAGTGTTTGAAATAAAAATAGATAGATAGATAGATAGATAGATGATACTTTATTAATCCCAAGGGGAAATACCACAAAGAACAAACTTTAGGGGGGTATTTGTTGCTCAGTGAAATCAGCAAATTAGTCAAAGAACTAAATACTTTTGCAAGGCACAGTTTCTTGGTGTGTATATACAGTACACAGAATGCATGTATATGGTGTATATACCATAATTGGACTTAGCTTGTTATAAGACAGTAAATATTTAAATAAAGAACACGCTAATTAATTAATTTAAAAACCATTTAAAAAACAGTAATTTAACTAGTGGCTTGAAATTTGGCGCAGTTTGAGTTTTCCTGTACATGCTCTGTCAATGGCCTCCTCTTCACCATCTTGGGTTATTTACTGGATTATGTAGATCTGACAATGGATGAATATATGGTAAACTATGCAAATGGAAAAAATTTTTTTTCATTACAACAAAGCAGATAATGCAAAAGAGCTTGGCTTTTCTTACTTTATGTTTTAATGACATTTACAAACACTGCATCTTATCTGACCAATCACGCGCACTACAGCAGTGGCTCGTTCAAGCACTACTGCTTTGCTCTCTTATTTGATGTTTCCCACTTCTTTACCAACAAGAACTTTGAATGTTTATTAGGAACCACTTCTCATTTTTATGGTTTACCTTTTCAGTCTCCAGGATGTTATGTTAATTTGAAAGGCTGATTAGTCTGACTGATAAAAGTTAATTTCTGTATTCTATATTACTAAACGAAGGTTGCATATATGCACAGATGCCAGAGGCACCGAAAGCGCACTGCGCACTGCCCCTTAGCGCCCCAGAGTTAATCCCAGCGGCTTCCCAGAGTCAGTAGGTGGCGCCCAAACAACACAACCTGTAAACTAAACTTCACGTCACAATACAACCACCGCCCGAATGCGAATGCATACACCACCGTATATACAACCTTCGTTTAGCAATGTTTGTATATATGCAAAGATTGCAGAGGCCAGAGGCCAGATGCACCGACAAAGCAGACGCATGTGCACTGCGCCTCAGCGCCCCACAGTCAAACCCAACGGCTTCCCAGAGTCAGTAGGTGGCGCCCAAACAACACAACGCAACCTGTAAACTAAACTTCACGTCACAACACAACCACTGCCCGAACGCGAACACCACCGCTTATGCAACCTTCGTTTAGTGATGTTTGTATATATACACAAGGATTGCAGAGGCCAGAGGCACCGACAGCGCACACGCACTGCACCTCAGCACCCCAGAGTCATACCCAACTGCTTCCCAGAGTCAGTAGGTGGTGTCCAAACAACACAACACAACCTGTAAACTAAACTTCATGTCACAATACAACCGCCGCCCAAACACGAACACCACCGCATATACAACCTTCGTTTAGCGATATTTGTATATATGCAAGGAAGAAGCACCGAAAGCGCACCCGCACTGCACCTCAGCGCCCCCGAGTCAAACCCAGTGGCTTCCCAGAGTCAGTAGGTGGTGCCCAAACAACACAATACGACCTGTAAACTAAACTTGAGGTAAAGCGTGCACGCCAGGTTGTATATATGCACAGATACCAGAGGTCACAAGCAAGCCGTACACACTACCACTGCCGCCCGAACGCGACCGCCCACACCACCGCATATACCACCTTCGTTTAGTAATGTAGCCGTCCAAGCCTGGATCCGCCGCCATGGTCAATTCAGCATGCGAATCCGCCGGCATCTACAAATGACTTCTAGCTAATGACACAGCCATAGAAAAACAAAACAAGACCGCATGGATATAAACAATGAACGCAGGCGCCTACAATGCGCTTCTGAACAGCAGAACCAGATGAGTCATGGCTCCAAAAAGAAACTGCTTTAGTACAAATATGTTTATTTAATTAAATGAAAACTTTCCCAGGACGCACCCACCCTCCAAGATTTTTCTTCCCTCCAAATATCGGAGGGAACAGAAAGTGATTGCCATTCTTGGATTTGCGATTCTTTCGAGAATCGCAGGTTTCCTGGTTGTATAAGATTGTAGGTGTCAGCTCCACAGAGAGGGCCTTTTTGATATGGATGACGGCAAAATACAAATCTATTACATTATTCAGGAAACAAATGAAGGAATAAGACGTATCAATAAATCATTTTTTAATAGAATAGAATAGAATGCCTTTTATTGTCACTATACACATGTACAATGAGATTAAAAGCAGCTCCTTCAGTGCAGACATATATGTAGAACATAACAAGTAAAAAAACAAATAAACAAATGGTGCAAAAAGTTGCAAAAAAAGTTCTGCGACGCTATATACAAATGGAAAGAATAATAACTAAATCGAGTTATTGCACATTATTTAAATACTGGAAGGAATAAATAACTATTGCACTATTGGGTTAATGCACATAATTTAAATATTGCACAATAATGATGATCATGTAAAGAGTAAAGTAAAAGACACAATTCTTTTTTGTTCGGTAGCGATCTTAGTGGAATTAAAACGTTGGAAAGGATCAAGATGTTTTACAAAAAATGATTAAAACAGTAAAGACAAAACACATTAAAAGTAGGGGAGGAGGAGAAATCTATTTTTTAGAATCAATCTAACTAGAGTAATAGTAAATAATTTTTAAAAATCACTGTGATTCTAAACTGTATTTTATGTAAAAATGTGTTTTTTTGAGTTTAACTTGCACTGGCACTGACAAATGTGTTGTGAGATTTTCAAGAAAGACAGAGGTTTCCAGTATAAGGAGTTATACTTGCTATTCTTGGTACTGGAGAGTGGTGATACAGTATATTGCTTGTTGATTAGCACATGTAGATGAGAATTTCACAATACACGTAACAGGAATGAACTTATGTAGTAGGCCTATATATCTTATTTGTTACTTCTTTTATAAACTATATGTCCTGAACGAGGGATTCACTTCTTTTTTTTCAGCTAAACATGTACTGTATGCAGAAACATATGTTCACTTAACTTACAAGGTCCCAGCTTTACACATTATGATCCCATTAAAAATTGGGTGGGGGCAAAAATATGGAAAAACAGCAATCTGTAGATGAATAATGCTTCTAAACTGAAACAGATGAACCAACTACACACTAAGCCCAAAATTCTCTCTTCTGCATTAGCGCATGCTCAGATAGTTTTGCATGCTCAAAACACATTTTGCTTTTTTTCTCAGCTGTTTAATTTCCAGCTTTTTCAAAGTGCAGATTTTCAACATATTGAACCCTGTGATAGGCCAGAAACACATGCCTGTTACATAGATGCTCTTCCATAGCACCTCTAGTAAATGAAAGTGGAATTTGAATTTTAGGCTGAATTAGCACACTCAGCAAATGAAAGTATGTGTTCATTATATGCATATGTCTGCATGTTTACTTTGCAAGAGTTTACTGTATTGTTCATAAGGTCATAGCAGCCACAGTGTCATTGTCTATCAAGAGCTCTGATCTTTTCCTCTGGTAAGCAATGTAAAGGAGCTGGCCACCTTGCCATTTTTATCCAAGCAGCTTGGTGGAGACAACCAGTTATTTTCATTTCAAAGGGCATTACCCATAAGAGATCAAATGCAGGATCGACTTTTGCATCTTACCACCATCCAGTAATCAAAAACATATAATAGTAGATGGCAACATTCTGCAGTACATTTAAAAACTACTGGCCCAATACCAGAATCATTACATTTTGCATCTAACATGCCTGGTAACTTTCCAGTGATCAGGGCATCTATTATCACTTATTAATACAGTCAGTAAACACTGAGGAGATTTTACCAGGACCTCACACAATATCTTAAACCAGATGCAAATTTAGAAACCTCAGTCCATGCTGATAACTAAAATCTACCATCTTAGTATGCTGAGCCAAAAGTGGACTGTATTAGTTTTAAAAAAACAGTTAGGATTCTGACTGTGAAGGCATTTATTTAATCCAAAGATGGCATTCTTCTTTTGAGTTCTGCTACAATTTTTTTATTTTTTTAATGAATGATAGGATGTTCTTTATATAAAAAATCAAATTAAAAAAGATGGCCTGTGAAGGATGAACTCCTATTCCCAAATCTTTGTAGAATTAAGCATTTTTATATATCCAAGTTTACATTTTCTATGTTTTTTTACCCAAGGATTCCGTTTTTGTGATATATTTTACATTCTATCCTTACCTGGAAAAAGGGTATTTACCATCTGGTTTATGCAATGCTTCAACATGATTTTGATGAGCCCGTTGATGATGTCACAAAAGTGATATTATAAAAATGTGATGCCTTTATGTGTTATCACACAGCATTTTAGAAGGTGAGGCAGACACTGTGTCAGTCCTTCAATCTCTGCATAACTTGCAACTTCACCTGCATTCTGCTTCTTTCACATCTGAGCTATTACAACATACATTGACTCCAAAATATTGTTAAAACACATATCAAAAAATATGAATCAGTTTTGAAAACACTACCCAATTATTGGGGCATCAACAGCAGTAATGCATCCAATAATCAAAAATCTTGATTTCCTGTAAAATAATTAAAACCTTTGTAAAACTGACTAAACACCATGTAGTTAAAAATACATTAAATTCTATATAATTTAAATCAAAAAGGAATTTGAAAAAACAAATCAACTCAAAATTAAAACCATATTATCAAACTTTAATGGAAAATGTTGTTCATAATTCATTAATAATACATCTAACATCAACAGTGCCTTCAGCATTTTGGCAAAAAAAATGTAAGGCTACAATTCTCAAACCACTTGCAAAGAAACCTACTTCCCATCACCATAATGGAGATTTTACTTTTGATACAAGCATGTAACTATTAAGCTTTAGGCTGTTAAAAAGAGGGTAAAGAATATGCATTAAGCCAAAAACTTAAAAATGTGTTTGCATTTCCGTCTATTTTTACTATTAATTTAACAGCTATTTAAATTAAGTTTACCTACAAATTACATTCAACATTTAGTATTATGATTCCGAGTGCCCAAAGTCGTTTTAATGACTGTAAAGCGTCTCCTGAATGTAGATATACTTCATCAGGTAAGAGGTCTAGGGCAGCAAACCTCTGGACATAACCACTGGTACTTTTATTAATCCATAAATAATTTGTGTTAAAATTCTTAATGTTAGCAAAGTAATGGCAAAAAGGTTCAAGATGGAAAATACAGATTTCAATAAAAACCCAGCAAAGTAAGTTTAAAAAAATTAATTTAAATGAACTT
The DNA here is from genome assembly GCF_900747795.2 of Erpetoichthys calabaricus. NCBI lineage: Eukaryota > Metazoa > Chordata > Cladistia > Polypteriformes > Polypteridae > Erpetoichthys > Erpetoichthys calabaricus. Next base: position 174,579,036 of record NC_041398.2, read on the forward strand.
CTCAGATTCAAATAATTTGGAACACAATACTTCTGATTAGCTAATCATTCATTTGAATCTGTCAACTTCAATTGTTTAATGTTAATTTTGATATAATTTATGAACAAGCAGTAAAAGTCAATAATTATATTAGCATATACAGTACAGAAAATTAAATTGATCAGTTTTAGTAACTGCTCAAAATATCTATAAAATATTTGAATAGAATTAAAGTAAAACTCTTATAAGAGCTAAACAGTGATGCTACCACATTGCCACCTGGGATCCCGGAGAGTTCACTTGGCTCTTTAGCACAACCCGCGCGGTGACCAGTCTGATCGCTGCTCTAAAGGAAGAGCAGCTCGTCCTGTTAACGTAGTATGAGAACCAAATTAACTTATACTTCGAACAAATGTAATAAAAAAAATGTATGCTTCACTTTGATAAGCAGTATTAAATGTTAAATGCTGTATGTAATCATATCTAAATGCAAAATGTCAGGTACCGGCTAATGAGGTAACGGAATGCAACATTTTTTCTGCATTTCGCGTTGTCATCCTTTTTCTCGATCTTTAAAAAGCAAGTAGTATCGCAGAATCACTAAAAATAAGACTACAAAATCCAGGTCGATATAACAATCTAACGTTAAACAACCTTCACCACAGAATCCGTCATCTGCTTTTGCGCGCATAGCTATGTATAGTATTTAGCATATATATAAAATATAGTAGCTGCGTCGTACGATCTTACCTCTTTTTTCTTCTGACCGCCTCCGAAATGCGCAAAAAGCATCAAGATAAATAACGGATAATTAATAAACAGGTGCATCTTCAACCCTTTGTAATTAGAAGCCATGTCCACAGATGCTTACTGTATATAACGGCCATGAAACTGATTGGTTACAACCTTTGCCAATAAGACGGCAACGTCACATGGAAATGTGGGAAATGTAGTTCAAAGCAGCCATTCCTTTTCCAGGTTATAGTTATTTTAGAATGCTGTAAAACTACAATCCCCAAAGGAGAAACATTTTCGACAAAGAACTTACTATCGGCGTAGAAAAAGACAGTTTAAAAATAATTTGTGGCTACTGAAACTCAAAGAGAAATACTGCAAAATGTAGTTAAGCACCTTATAAATGATTTGTTATTAATACTGTAAAGTCCTTAGTTAGGATGTAGGAAGGACACATTTTTCTAGTTTACTGCCCCGCTACTGTCAACGTTGTCACAGTTCTTAAGTCCATTCCTCCATTTCACACCTTCGGGTCGTTACAATACTTTTTTTCCTGTCATGTATATTAAAATACTTGTGCACAGGTCGGTATTTTTGTATAAAATATTTGTAAGAAGCTGTTATTTAATGTACTAGTGTTCTGTAATGAATGAAAGGTTTAGACTGTGGGAGCTTAAATTTAACACTACACTTGGGAAAGGCGCTATATAAATAAACTATTATATTTCTTTTAAGAGTCGCTTGATTGGGTACGCTGCATTAGTAGACTATTGTATGATAATTAAAAAAAATCAAAATTCAGGCTGCTTAATTATTTAGGTTCAGAAGTGGATTTTCAAGAGGCACGATGCAGTTACTTTACTTGCATGAAAATGACATTCCACACTCACTGAGACACTACCAATGAGTTATTTGCAGCTACTTATTAGGCTGACTATTTATTTAACTGCAGCCACCTACATATTCACACTGTTTATGCAAAGCAGTAACTTGTATGTTAACAGAAAGGTAAAATATTCAATAACACATATATTAATTTGGGTTTGGGGTTTACCCAGCTCAGCATGGGTACATAAGTCATACTGACTAGCAAATGTGGCCTATTCCCATATTTAATGAATTAGATTTGCTGTGATGTTTAATGGGCACTGTAAAAATTTTAAAGGGTGATCTTAGTTTTCATAGGTTTGAAAAAACCTCTATTGGTGAATTGCAGTTGGGTTTGCCCATCCCAATGTGCATACCTGGGTCAAATTGACTGACAAAGTATCATCAAAAACACTTTCAACCTTAAGAAAAAAAACACAATATTAACTGCAAATTGCAGGATATAAAATTTAAATGTAATTTATGAATTGGGGCAACAGCTGTTCTGGCAAGTATCTACATAGTTCCACAAATGAGGCTCTCTGTCTTACTTGTTCTCTTTCTTTGGAGCTAGCTGATTATTAGAAGTTGTAAGACGGTCATTTCCAAGACCAGGCTGACTTGTGTGGCTGCTGATCTTGTTCCAATCAGTAAATCACTGTACATGTGATTAATCTCCTTTGTTTATTTACACACACTTTTTTTCTTATCCAGCATTTACTGAAGGCAGCAGTGTGAAGCTACAGGGGATCTCCTGGACTAAGATTAGATACCACTGCCTTACATATGCTTTCCAGTCAACTCAGTTGATTGTAAAAATACTACTCACAGACAAGAGAGAATCCCTCTGTGAGCTTAACACCAAGTGCCTCGCAACCATACATCAATGGCAATTGCATCAGAGATGAAAATACAGTAAGTTAGATGAGAACAGCTCCAAGTTTAAACAGTTTGCACTGATTTAAGGGCATTGTAATGTAAGGACTTGTAGTCTGGTGAATTCAGATGCTTTAAATTTCAAAGTGCACATTTAGTTATCGATATTAAATATTTTAGCCTTAATTATGTTTTAAAATTTAATTGACATATTCATTCATTTATTAATTTCATTTGTGCACTGCAGTTCTATTTTTTACTTAATATGTGTGCATGCAATTTTTGCAATTGTGCAATTTTAATAAAAAGATGCAAAGTGGCATTTTAAAAGAATGAAAAGTGCCATTTCCATATTTGTATTATTGCATAATTTCTTACAGTAAGAATTTATAAAAATTCCAAAATATTAATATAAAAGTAAGAGAAAACTGAAAATGAGAGAAAAAAAATTGAAAAAAAAAAACAGTTTTCAAAGGGCCTTAATTGCAATACACAAATACACATTGATACAATAAACAAATAACAAAATGTCTTAGTGCTTTATAAATAAAGTTGACTTGACTTGACTTGAGTTATGCTTCTGTACAGCAAGGCAATTTTTTTCATAGCTATCCATGCAATTTGGTTTAGTACACTACTGCAGAAATTTTTCACATAGTCCTAAAATAAATTCTTCTAGTCTTCTTTCGGGACTTTCCATAAGAATATAAGAGGTTTGAAAAACAGGAGGAGACCTTTTAGTTCATCAAAGCTTCTCTGTTTAACTAGCAGCTAAGCTGTCCCAACATCTCATCAAGATACTTCACTAAAGGTCTTTATTAGGTCCCCAAAGAGTCTCCTTTTGCTTGAGATGAAACAGGTTTAATTCTCTGAGTCTGTTGGAGTACAGCATGTCTATTAGTCCTGTGATGCACTTGATTGCTCTGCTATGCAAAGCTTCAAGTGCTGTTTGTCTTTTTATTGTAATATCTTGACCAGAACTGCACACAATACAATAGACGGATTCGATCTCACTAGTGCATTACATACTCTAAACGTAACATCCCTTAATTTACATTTAACAGTTTTTACTATATAGACTAACATTTTATTTTGCCTTTTTAATAGCTACTATGCATTACTTAGATGATGAAAATATTGTGTCAACAGAAACCCCTAACTACTTTTCAGAGGTTGCTTCCTGTAGGACAGTATCTCTCATTGTGTGTAGCACTTTGCACTTTTAAACATCAAACTGCATTTTCCAGGTGTTCACCTATTTTCACAAGTTTACTAACTATACCAGAATCTGTTATTAATATAAATCACAAAAAGTTGTGGTCCCAGGATAGACCCCCGAGGCACTCCACTGATGACCCCATTCTCCAATTACCTGTGCTCTTTGTCTCCTGCCAGTTACACAGCTAGAGATCTAGTTTTGTAGGTTACTTCTGATGCTAACGGCTTCTAGTTTCAGAATTAATGTTCAGTGTGAGACTGAGTAAAAGGATTTTTGAAAGTTTAAGTAAAAATATGTCATGTGTTTTACTTTTGTCTACACACATGCATGCTCAGAAAAATCTAAAAGATTGATTAGGTACACTGTAAAAAATAAATCTTGCATGTGTGAAAAATAATAATAAAAAATAGCTAGCTATAAGCAAAATAATCATTAATTAATAAAAATGGGTTTTACCCTTTTTATTGATTATTTAATTCTAATTCAATAAAAAAAATTAAGAATAATGTTAACTTATTATTTTTCTTAAAATGTAAACATTTTTTATAACTTATTCGAAGTAAAAAAAAAACTATACTGTGAACTGAACAAATTTAAGTTAAGTTAAATTTAATGACACAGCACTTCCTCTCACAACGAAATGTAATGACACGGCACTTTCACTCACATCGATTTCTTGGTCTTTACAACAACGCATTCAGCTGTAATGCTTATCCATAATAAGAGCTATTTTACTACGAATGTATAAGTATAAAGCATATTAATTCCGTAATGAATAACTAGTATTTCATTTCGTATAGTTACAGACGTAAGCATTTGTTGTTTTCACGAAACCTTTCTCTTCATGTGGGAAACATGGCGGGCAAGGTAGCGTCTTTCTAACAACCTACCTCGTTGGTTTTCTTTAAAGAGCAAGCACATTTCTTGGATAGTTACGTATGTTCATATTTTTTTTTATCGTTTAAAACTTTTATTTTACACAGAAAAAGAAAATGACACTTGAGATAAGTTTGAGAACGCTATGGCGTTTGTCCTAAACTACGACCTGTAAACAACATAAAAAGACGTTTGCCCAACCGTCACGGTATTATTTGACCTCATATTTAATTAGTGTTCTACATAGGTAATGTATTTTCTGGTTAATTTTTAATACTGTGATTTATTTAGCGATGTTTGATTTCCTACGTCCTATTTTATTTCAGAATTTTCACTATTGCATACTGAGAAGTAGTGGAAAAGGCGGCCATTCATTTAAGCGGATATGTTGGCGTAAATGCAGGCCGTGTTTGAAGAGTGCCATCTGCCTCAGGATTTCACTCTCTACGTTTCCTTCCCGTTTAGCACTCATTCCAGGGACATTATTTGATTGAGATATACTTTTTGAAGAAAGTTTAAAAAAAGAAAAGAAAATTTTCTTTGACATTTGAATGTCAGTAATTCAGTAAAAATTATCCTCAGACATTTGATTTAAGTTTCCTTTGAAAATATAACTCGGTTGTTGTGACTATCTTTGTATGTTCAAATAAATAAAGATATATGGAATTTTAGCATGTACAACCCCAATTCCAATTGAATATAGGTTGAAAAGGATTTGCAAATCATTGTATTCTGTTTTTATTTATGTTTTACACAATGTCCCAACTTCATTGGAATTGGGGTTGTATTTGTTATACAGTCATTACTGTCCAGCATTGCATTATTACCGTACAAGTATGGAGGCTACATGTTCACAGCTTATAATTTCAAGAGCTATGATGTTTTTTTTTCAATTTTAGTATTTCATTTGGAATGGAAAAAATATCAGAGCACTGGCACACAGATAACAAGGTGTACATTAGGAATATAAAGTTTCTGAATTTCCTGCTTGTTAAAATATTCAGCTAAGTGTAAAGTGCTGGGTTTTAAGTCAAGAAATAGCTATTTCCTTTTCAACACTTTTCAGTATCAAAATTATATGTGTGTCTCTCCCAAGCTTGAATCCTACAATGTCCAGCATATGACTAAAAGTAAAATGTATTTGTTTGGTATGATTCCATTAAGTTTGGACACTGCAAAACATTTTTCTTAACAAGTAAAAATTTCTTATTTTAAGGTAATATATCTAATATTTTGCCCCCAAGAGATTAAATATCTCATGTTGCAATGTACTTGCTAGATTAGTTTGCTCAATTCAAGATAACTGGTCTTAAACTATCTGACTTAGATATAAAAGTGTAATTCCAAGAAAATCTGGACTTAAAAAAAAAGCACAACAATGAGAGAAAAGCCTGTTATCAACTACAGTGATGAGCGTAGAAGGATATATATTCTTATTTCAAGAACCAAAACTTTCTAGGTTTATCTTGTTTTAAGAAATGAGTAAGACACAACCCTGAGACTTAAATTAAACTCTTTTTATTCCAGAAAGGTTTTAGAATACAACCTTGATTTTCTTAACAACAATGACATTTCAGATTAACACTTGCCTAATTCAGTGGCCTTTCTCAGTAACTAGCATGATTTAACAGCTGCTGCTTCCCTAAAGGGTAGTATTTTATTATAATTAAATGGTAACATTTTTTTTGAAATCAAAATGGTTTCTACATTTTAAAATAAATGACCCTTGTATAAAAAATGTGTCTGGGGGTTTGATGCAAGAGTTTTGTCACTGTGTCAAATAAATGGCTTAATCCAAACAGTGTTGCTGGAATTTATTAACATAAAAAGAAAAGTTCAAGAATTTAGGAATCTTTAAATGTTTTATATAGTTCAATGATATCCCCATGGTAGTACTTCACAAGAATATATATTTTGTTTTTCAGTCATATAGTC
>NC_041398.2:174593022-174608022 GCF_900747795.2 Erpetoichthys calabaricus
AGTCTTCTCAGGAACAGTGCTGCAGCCTGATGAAATGCAAACATTACAAAACTATTTCCAGTAATGGGAATACAGAAAATAAAACCTGGTAAAGCAAAGAACTTGCCACCCAGAAAGCCTTTAAAATTTAAAATGCCATAATGATGCTACTCATGTACAAATAGAAAATAAGTGTTGCTTCTACTGAAAGATACTTTTCATTTTAAAAACATCTTTCTTTGGGCACCAGTACCAGATGAAAATTTTTATATCCACTAGAGATTTGAATGTATGAATATCTTCAAACAAAATCTTTTTATTTTCTGTTGAAGCAGCTCTATAAAGAGACTGTAATATAACTTTAAGAGTATTTTATTAAACAAGACACAGGAAGGAACCTCTAATATCAAAATTAACCTTTCTTTACCTTACAGTACCAAAATATGGTCTGATCTCCAAGACATTCTATTTGTCATTATACACCACTGTACTGCTAGTGGTGAAAAATGGCAGTTCTTTTGGGCAGATTTAACAGAGATGACCAGGAGAGGAAAGAGATAGTCATTGTCAGAAACAAGCAACATTTTAAACCAGAAAACCAAAAGTATACCAAGATGTTAAAGCTCAAAATGTTAACTGATAGTCATAGTCAATATTTCAGGTTATGGTTCCCTAAAGAAGATTTGTTCTAACTAAACATACTGCAAAGTTTTGTTTTCAACCCATAAACTTGGACTCTACCTATAGTGAGCTGCCATCTTAAATAGGAAATGGCCCATGACACCAGACCCTCAATGACTTCTTGCTTATAACAGCTCTGTGATTAGAGGTCCATGGCGCAGTACAGTATTTAAATTATCATGTTCAGTGAAGTGCAGGGTGTGTGTAAGTGTGCGTTGCTCTGGGGTTGATTGTGGTGTTTGGCTGATTATGCATATACATGCAAATGCAAGTGGATCAGTCAGGTGCCTCATTCACACCTTGGAGTGGGCAAAGTACTATATTTGCACCCAATAAGGGGAGAATAAATGAGCCTGCATGGCAGAGAGTAGAACAGAGAGAAAAAAGAAACAGAAAAGAGAGACAGAGGTTAAAGGAAGGAAGAGAAGGGCAGGAATGGGACAGAGCCGATGCAAGACAGAGGGGAAGCAGGTGGACAGGAAAGTGAGCCCCAGGGAAAGAGCATGTGACCGATACTTGAGGAGACCGAGGGTTGCTCCTGCTGAGCAGCCTGGGAGCAGGAGCAGCCAAACTACTCCAGGAGGAGTCCCTGAAAGGCCATTGCAGGGCAGATGGAGTCGGAGGGCACCCTATACATGCTGACAGACTGGCAACGTGGGCCCAAGTAGGATCAAAGGGTTGTCTCCACCTACTGGTTGATGTCTCCTCATGCTGCAGAAACCGAAGAGGGTAAGCTGGGGAGAAATCTGATTTTAGAAAGCAGCACCAAGACTTGTTGTTTTCAAAGAAAATGTTAACCTTGTTTTGTGAAAATATTTATTTGGATATTTTAACCTCCAGGTTTTGCATGGATTTTATGGATTATTGCACTATCTGCACTACTTGATTTAGTTTTGATTTTTAATAAAACCACTGACACTTTTTACACCAACCCCTTGCTAAATGTGTGTGCCCTCATTTACCAGGCTCATCTCAGTACAAAACTATTGATAGTTACAGGTTGAAGAGGCTCCCAGAAGTGACAAGGGAATGTGTAACTAACCCGTACCATCACAAGTTTAGAAACAGGGAGTCCCGAATTCTGTGACAGAGCATGCGCTGGGAAGCAGGCTGTCACAATTTGGAACAGACCCTTTCTTTGTTGGAAAGCAGGCCATTCTGGCTAACACAGTTAGGTTATTCCACCCTGCTTGCCTGAGGTGTTCCTGAATTTTGAACATCAATATCAGCATGATGTGCTGAGGAATTTCTGATTTGCATCATTAGCTGAGATAATCCTGAAATCCCTTTGGCATAAAGTGCTGAAATAGCAGATGGCAGGATGTTATCACATCTAGAGAAATGCTGACATTTTTCTGATAGCCAGTCGCACATTCTTTCAATTAAATTATTTTAAACTAAAATTTCAACTTTGTCTCAGGCAACTGCTGATAAATGAGCAAAAGATGATTTTTAGAAGTTCAAAATTTATAACTCAAAATGTATAATCTGGGTTTTAGCTATGTGTCACTATTTGAATATTTCAGTTTATTAACTATATTATTTAGTAGATTTTTCCCCTTTTCTTTGGTAACAATGTATATACCACTGATGATGAATTTCTTCTTGTCAAAATATATAAACCTTCTGGCCAGTCTACCTATTAAAGACAGGTAATAGAATAATTTAAAAATATTTGCTATCTCTTCCCTTTCATGTACCTTTAGCACCTTTCCTCTGTATCTGCATATTTCTGAACCTCTCCCTTTTTTGAGCTTGTTCCTGTACTTCTCAGACTCTGTCATTATTTTCAAGGCACCTTTCTTGCTTCTTGTCCATTTTCATACTTCCCACCTTTTCCCCTCCTCATGTGTCTCACACTTGCACTTCCTCTTTCAATCATGTCACCAAAGCCAATCAGACCAATCAGATTGCTCTGAGGGACTGGACACACTCTCACAGACCTTAGTGTTTTATTATATAGTAGATTTGAGGAAAGAAAAACAACTTATTGCAAATAATAACAATTTATATTGTGTACTAAGTATTTTGGCTACCAAAACAGACAACTCTCTTCCATACCTGCCAGCACACTCTATGTTCTTCACGTTTTCTGGGTTCTTCAAACTGCTGGCTTGTTGGGTGAAGTCTACACTGCACTGGATTGAGATGAAGTGATAGTTGGCTGAATTGAAACACTGCTGGACTGACATTTTTGACAAATGTGTGAATGAAATTAAATCTTTGGAAAAAAACCAATAATAATATTTATCCAACAGTATTTCTACCATACCCCACTACCTAAAAATAATATACCTGACGAAGCAAAAGACATTCAGTGTTTACATACTATAAGAACCTATTTCCATTTTCTTGAAATGTAGGTAAATAATTAAGTGGATTAACTCTTGTGTCTGAAATTCTATAGGTGCTGATAAACTGTAAGGAGTACATATATTGTGAGGATGCAATACTCCATAACGAGCAAATTGCAGGGAAGGAATGTAACGCACTTAAAACACAGAGGATTGGTCGATTTGCCAATGATGAGAGGAATAACTTTGTAGCTGCCAGCTGAATTGCAGCAAATAAGTGTCAATTTTTGTTTATTTTTTTTTCCTCCTCGGCACAGATCACCTTTGAGTGCTAAAGTGCGATGTGGTAGAAGCTGGTAAAAGATTCCAGTCTCATCAGCATTGTAGATGTCTTCAGGCTCATAAGCTGAAGTGATTTTTCTGCTTTCATCTGCATGCCATTTGTTTTCTTTTTCAATTGGAACTGCAGATTCTTCTCCACAGATTGCTTTGGCTGCAATTCCAAAACAATCCCGAAAGTGAATTAGCCTACTCCAGCTGGAACTAAAATCTTCGTGGCCCAAGAAGATTGACAATGACTTTGCTTTTTCTTGAATGAGTGGCCCACTAATAGGAATGTTTCTTGAATGAGTATCACTGAACCATATAAAAACTGCTTTTTCAACGTTTTCAAATGCAGCAGTTCACATACGTTTGCGCTGATGCTCAAGGTTTGCAACTTGAGATATTTCTATTTTTGATCGGTCTTTCACAAAAGTTGACAGTGTCAATGGCGAAATTCAGAATTCACTGCTAAAGTTTTTTCTTCTTTTTGCTGGAATCAAGAGCCGCAAAAATTTCAAATTTTTTTTTTATTGTCGTTTTTTCGTGTCTGCCATTTCTACAGGAGCGTGACAATGTGTTAAATTCCAATGGATATGTTTTAAATGTTGACAAGCAATAAGCAAAATGTATCACTGAAAAAAAATAAAACAGTATGGGGAAAGTTTCGAAGAAAGAGAAACATATACAATGTTTGGGGATTGTTGTGCACAACTGAGCTGCAACCACAGAACTAACTGCTCTGTGGATGATTCGTTCAGGCATTTCAAGGTCTTTTGGGCACTTCGTTGTAATGAAAGTATCTGTTGAATGTATTTCGTAGTAACAAGATTTTTACAGACTCTGTCTTATGGGGAAACTGTCGGGACCATAAAAATACTTAGTTGTAATGAAAAGTTTGTTGTAACGATATTTGTTGTAATGGAATTTTACCTGTATTTACTTTTTAAATAAACACATCAACCATTTTTATCTGTTGTGACTCTTTTTAAAGAAAGAAAGAAAGAAAGAAAGAAAGAAAGAAAGAAAGAAAGAAAGAAAGAAAGAAAGAAAGAAAGAAAGAAAGAAAGAAAGAAAGAGAAAGAAAGGCAGTACCTGGTGTTGCATGGGTAAGTAATTTTAAGCTGTGGTCCATATGTCTGATAGTCTGTCTTTAGTCTGTTCTGGTGTAAATTTTGGCAGTGATTGGTCCAACGGCGTGGACATGTATACTGGAAATACATACAGTATATACACAAACACAAAAATTTTATCTTTATATATACAACTTTACATAATAGATAAAATCAAATTACCGATACTGAGGAAAAAATATAACAATTTGAAAAATGGTGATACTCAGGTCCAGAGGTATAGGCAAAAACATAGTACTGTAAGATGAGGAAGGTGACTTACAAGGCCCGAACAATAAAACTGTAAATGATATCAAGGCAATGCATGTCGCTGTGCTTCCAAGATAAAAAATTCTGCTCAAGGCATTAGGAGGTATATTTGGAAGAGAATGCCTGAGAGTACTTTATCCTTGGCAGAAACATTTTATAGGCTAATGGCTTGAGAAATCTATCAGTCTAGCAAGGTGGTCCTGTACACAATGCCTGTTCTTCTGCTGTACGTTCTAATGGGCAGGCCAACTGGTAGCTACCTGGCCCATTAAGGGGTGAGCTGGATCCCAGGATAGTGGGAATCACTGGCTCTAATAGAGTAAGTGCAAACTGGCCTGCAGGAGAAGTTCTAGAGGGCATTTCTGACCCATGAACTGATTACAGGATTTTATCTAGAAGTTCTGGGGTTGCTTTTTTGCATCCATTTTTGCTTGTGCTTTTCTGTATCTTGTTCTTTTTAATTATCAACACTTTGGCCTTCATTATATTAATAATCAGAACGAGTACAAGTTGAATGTGCCCCCTACATCCTACAAATTTTAAAACAGAAACAAAAGCAATATAGCCATAGATAAAAGTGTTACCATGTAATTCTGACTCGTTGCTGACATTTATTTCCAGGAATTAAGACAGCAATGTTCTGGTAAATATTAGAAACCTTTAATACTGGCCTTCTGTATTTGCAAGATACAATACTTATCATCAGTGATATTAATGTATCCGTGAACTAACTGACAAAATACAGGAGACACCTATGTAAATTGAGCAAGTGAGGCACTGAGCCGCTGCAGATTGGCAGAACAGATTCAATATATTTTAGCTGAAGTATCCAAAAACTGCATTGTAGGGATTCAAAAGAGTATTCCTTTTGAGAAATGTCATTAATTTTTGTTGAATCAATGCATTGGAGGCACTGCTCAGCAATCTCCCATCTAGCATTTAGAACAACCTTGATATAGCAAAATTAGAGTTGCAGTTCCACGTGGTCATTCATCCTCAACCATCTTTAAGGATAGCCTCTTATACCATACAGCAGGGACTGTAAGCAGAAGGACACAATTTAACATCCTATGGTAACTGTTTAAAAAACATATATTTCAGCAAGTCCTGCGATGGGTTGGCACCCTGCCCAGGATTGTTTCCTGCCTTGTGCCCTGTGTTGGCTGGGATTGGCTCCAGCAGACCCCCGTGACCCTGTGTTCGGATTCAGCGGGTTGGAAAATGGATGGATGGAAAAGGAGTTAATTAGCAATGAAAACTGCTCACTGACTAGGAAAAGGGTTAAAATGAAAACCTGCAGCCACTGTGGCCCACCAGGACCGGAGCTGGACACGCCTGATGTATACAATGCCAGGAAAATGCAGAGCCACCAGAGCATATCAAGATGGGAATCTTATTACCCTGAAGACTTTTTTCGGTGTGTGATATACATGTGTTCTACTTGGGGTGAAGAATGACTCATCTGACAATATGACTTTTTCACTCCTCAGTCAGATAATAAAATAAAATGTTTTTGATGAAACTTTCAATTTAAGCAACAGAATGAAGTTTGCATTCAGCTGGTCAATAGTTTTGTTTTGCCAATTAACTGTAAACAACAGATAAAATCAAAGATAACATTTTCATGTCCTGTATAAAATTATTTCCTTAGTGTACAGGTCATATAATTCATTCAGAGTAAAAGAGACATTTCAGTACAACTTGTATTTAACACAATTAAAAGAACTGAAAAAAAGATGAAGTTTAAGTAATACTTGATTTGACTAAAATGTATCCTTAGCTGTTTTTCCTGATATGCTCAAACACAGTATTACTTGATATATTACATAAATAGTTGATATTGTAAATATTCATTCTTTTATGATAAAGCATTAAGTATGACTAATATTTCTTCCACAGCGGTACAGCACTTCATCATTTATAGAACGTGTATGACATTTTTTGTACTCTGAGATTTCAAGGCAGATTAGTGGCCATCTCCAATCCTCCAGAGATTTACACTGCTTTATAATGCATGCTGCATGTTAACTGTGAAGGACCCAGATTTTCAGGTAAGTGTTGTCACATAACTCATCTTCTAGAGTTCATCCTAGTAGTTCTCTAGGTTGCATTATGATCAATGATTTTTTTCCTGTGGCACTAACAAAATATGATTTACTTTTTTCTTTACTATCCTCTATCTCCCCTTTAGCTGGCTTAAATTCAGACTCTGAAAGAGGACACAAATAATTACTTTTTCACATAAGAGTTCCTTTTCTTTGTGGATAAGTAAAATCTGGAAGTATTGTTTTGTTCATTTTTATCCACCCATACTAATCATCATCCATCCATCCATTTTCCAACCCGCTGAATCCGAACACAGGGTCAAGGGGGTCTGCTGGAGCCAATCCCAGCCAACACAGGGCACAAGGCAGGAAACAATCCTGGGCAGGGTGCCAACCCACCGCAGGACACAGACAAACACACCCACACACCTAGCACACACTAGGACCAATTTAGAATCGCCAATCCACCTAACCAGCATGTCTTTGGACTGTGGGAGGAAACCGGAGCGCCCGGAGGAAACCCACGCAGACACGGGGAGAACATGCAAACTCCATGCAGGGAGGACCCGGGAAGCAAACCCAGGTCCCCAGGTCTCCCAACTGCGAGGCAGCAGCACTACCCACTGCGCCACCGTGCCGCCCTACTAGTCATCATGATTCTTATTAATATATTACCATGTGAAAGGACAATGGCAGAGTCTTTGTGTTTACTTGTTTTTTTTACATAGTATGTTATTGCTTTTTAGCTCTCACTTCCTTTTTGACTTAACTTCAATTTGTGCCAATTTTTTTGAAAAAGTAATTATTGCTGATAGCTGTTAGTTTGACTTGGTGCCTAAACATTTGCTGTGGAAATTATATACCAATAAGATGGGCTGGCTTTAGTAGACCTGAGAATTTTATAAACTTGTTTGTCTGACACAAATAACTACACATGGAGGAAATGTCTAAAAACTGGAAACTAGCAAATGTTGTCCCATTATATAGAAAAGGTGATTGAATTGATCCAAGTAACTACAAGCTAGTAAGCGTAACATGCATCATTAGTAAGGAAAACATCAACCCTTCAACGTTAGAAATAGGTGTATTCATGAAAAGTCAACAAAGATGAATAGAAAGGAGACTGTGTTTAACTAATATGCCAAAATTTGGCAAGGAAGCAACAAATGCATATGACCAGAGAGGTGCATATGGCACTATTATTGATTCAGATGATTTTTAATAAGGTTCCACATATCAGGATTACTTTGGGGTTTGATGCTTAACTTTTGCTTATGTTTTTTTTTTATTGTTTTTAGTTTCTTAACTTCTTTCAGTTTGCACTTCAGTTTATTCCCTCTTGTGTATGCAATTATCATGTAAATGTCCTTCAAATTAATTACTTTGTAACTGTCATTCCCCTGTGTTTTAAGAGGTTAATTATGTCTAATTGTTTTCTACACTTGTATCATTATGTAGAGGGGGTGGGGGGCGTTATATTTGCTAAGAGAAAGGAGGGCAAACTAGAAATAATGGAAGTGGCCAGGAGGAGAAATGTCAAAAAATGATACCAAGAATCAGTTTTGTCCTTTGTCAAAACCAAAGTGTCTTTAATACCAATACTGAATGCTATCAAACACACACTGAGATTTCCTTTATTTCATCCACAAACTCACTCAGATGCTCAGGAAGAGCACTGTGTAGCAGCCCTTGGTTTTGATAGAATTGACAAGCAGAGATTCTCAGACTGGAGCGTTTATCTTTATTTATGTCTCAAACTTTGGCTCTTTATTGAAGTTGATAACTATAAACAAAAATATAAACATGCATTTTTTTAACATTCTACAAAGAAACAGAACAAATGAAACAACATGCAATTAATTGCGTACCTCGCTCTGCTTACCAATGGGTGCAACAATTCTAAAAGTTACCATTTCAGAGATAGCGTTTGTCCTCACTGTTTCTTCACACTTCTGGTATTGTACATTGTTACGTTCCCTATGTACAGAATGATTTTGCAGTCATTTACACTCCCACCAATCTTATTATGAGGAACCATTGACTGAATATAACATTATTTCTATATAACACTAAATGACCTCATAAGTTGCAAAATGTAACCTTTGGATGCATAAAACATAATAATAAATAACATGTCTGATGTAAGGGGGGACCACCCAGTGCTTAAGCCGATCACCCACTTTTAGCAAGAAGTATTAACTTCTGGACGGGTCGTTCAATGATTAAAAGTTTGGATGGTTGGTCATGTGTTTTAGTTGGGTTTCGCCCAACTACTTGCACTGTGACTCGACGAACTAAGCCATCACTGTCTTCCATGGTTTCAACCACACGTCCTAGATGCCACTGATTTCTGGGCAGGGTGTCTTCCTTGATAATGACTATGTCATTCACCTTGAGGTTACTCTTGGGAACATGCCACTTCTGGCGTGTGAAAAGGTTCAAGAGGTATTCTTTCCTTCAGCAACTCCAGAACTGTTCAATCAGAAATTGGACTTTGCGCCAATTTCTGCGCATGTGCCTTTTTGTCGCATACACATCTTCCACTACAAATTTCCCAGGAGGTGGAAAAGCAACCTTAGACTTTATCACGATCAGGTGGTTTGGGGTCAATGGTTCTAGTGACTTAGGATCATTGATTCCATCTACAGTTAATGGACGGATGTTGACAAAAGCCATTGTTTCATAGAACAATTTTCTAAGGGAGGTGTCATCAAGTCTTCCTGGACACTGAGCAAATGTGGCATTCAGCACACTTCGAACAGTACGAATTTGCCGTTCCCAAACACCACCAGCATACCTTGCTGAGGGTGCATTGAAGATAAACTTGCATTGTTTTTCAGTTAGGAAAACTGCAAGTGCCTTGTTATTGCATTGCTTGAGTGCTTCTCTGAATTTATTCTTGGCACCTACAAAGTTTGACTCCTGGTCACAATGGAGTTAGTGAACAGCTCCTCGAAGACTGATGAAACACCTCAGAGCATTCATAAATGCATCTGTTGACAGATCTTCAAGCATTTTAATGTGGATAGTTCGAGATGATAAGCATGTGAAGATCAGGCCATATCTTTTGTATTCCTTTCGGGCCCTCTTGATGAGGAAGGGTCCAAAGCAGACCATTCTTTGCTCCTCTCCTGGTCGTGGAAGTTTCCTGCATGAGGCACATTTGTGTATCAATTTGGCAACAGATTTGCTCCCACCTATGACCCAAAATCAATTGACTCTAAGTTCCATTAGAGTTTGACTTTGGCCTTGATGACAGATCTTATTGTGATAATAGAACAGAATCCACTTGGTGATATGACTGTCCTTTGGAAGAATGATGGGATGTTTTAATTCCTGACTGAGAGAAGACTTATTCAGTCTTTCACCAACACAAAGAATTCCTCTAATTAAAATGGGGTCAAGGTAGAAGAGAGGACTCACACTTGAAAGAGTATTTTGGTTTTGGAGTGACTTCATTTCTTGACAAAAGGCTTGCTGTTGAATAATCTTTATGACAGTTTCTGTAGCTCTATCAGGTTCTTCAGTGATCACCAGGTCACAGTGAGTTTCTTGTTTAGACCCCAGTCTTTTTATTCTTGCAACCACCTTAAGAAGTGTTGTCCATGAAGAAAACTGACACAGCCGGGTAAGAATGTTCATGTGTTTGCTGACTCTTGTTACAAATTCCTGAATTGATTTAACTTCATGGTTGTCTAAATTCTCACCTACTCCTCTAAACTACTTTTCTTTCCTTTCTTATATGGAATAATCACATGATTACCCACATAACTCCACATGAGAAGCTTGCCATCAAAGTAAAAGAATAGAGAAGTCAAGGTGCAATGTGTAGGTGGGTTCAAAATTGGCATAAACATAAGAAGCAAAAGTTTATAGTGCAATGTACTACTTCTGAATTAGGTGATGTTAAAAGTGGTGCCTCTTTGAGCCACTGCTCTTCTTAATGTCAATGAAAGATGTTGATTAAAAATGTAATCAACAAACTGATTAAGTTTGCAATTGATTCAAACAAGGGTAGAATGGTAGATAATCTAGATTCAGCAGAATCAGTATGTAAGTGTGGGCCCATATCTACCTGATCCTTTGTGTATCAGCACAGATGTTCCCCAGGGCTCTGCTCTTCTACCTCTCTTGTTCTCACTTTACACTAATGACTGTATCCTCTTTGATAATTCCACAAATAATTGTGAAATTTGCTCAGGATCTCATCACTAATAATAATAATGAAACCTTCTGTGAGAAAGAAGTGGGCCACCTGGTTAACACTAGAATTACCAGAGCCTACGAAAAAATGTGTAGATCCATCCCACCTTAAATCGTTTCGCACTTCTCCGTCAGCATCTTTTGTCCTATAAATGTGTGGATAAGCAGCAAACAGCAAGCAGCCTGCTATCACATCCCCCACCCCACACAGTTTTCTCAGCTCAAGTCTGTTTACCTGCGTGCCAGTTGCTTAGAGTTGTATAGAGTGAGAAGTCAAGCAAAATGACACATTTTATAAATACTATATCGTTATTTGGAACACTTGCATTTCATGTGTGCTCTGTGTCTACAACGATCTATGTAAACACATCTTTAAAACAGAAACGTTTTTCATGTTTTAGTAATAATTGACAAAATGTAGACATGAAGTGTATAATGTATGAAGCCTGAATTCCAAATATCAAAGAAACACTTTCACAAAAGGTACAAATATAACAGAACAAGTGCATTTTTATTCAAAAATATAACTGCAGAAAAAGAACCCACGTTAGAGTGCAACATTGACACACATTTGCTATGACCGCTTCGGTGGTGCAACGGTATCAACTGTTGACTGATAATCAAAACTTCACGGGTTTGATCCCGGACAAGTCCGTTTTGAGAAGTGAGCCGCTCGTATTCTTACTATTTTAGAATAAAAACATACATTTGATACCAGTCTGTAATTTATGATACTTGTAAGGGTTAGCTTTGTTTTTTTTTATTCAGTTCTATTCTCTCAGCTGCGTTCACGATCCCAACCAAACCCCACATACACTACTGTTTTCACATAGACGCGCTATAACAGAGGTCAACTCAGATCATGACGACGATTCTACATCGGAGCAAGAATGCATTTTTGCCATCGCTGTACTTTGTATATGTACATGGGAAGCTCTGCACTCTACTTGTGACTTTATGCTGTAGGAAGTAAGTAAATAAATAAAGGTAAATAGGTAAATAACATTCGATCGAAAGGTGTCATTTTGCTTGACTTCTCACTCTGTACAACTCTAAGCAAATGACACGCAGGTAAACAGACTTGAGCTGAGAAAACTGTGCAGGGTGGGGGATGTGATAGCAGGCTGCTTGCTGTTTGCTGCATATCCACACATTTACAGGACAAAAGACACTGACGGAGAAATGCGGAGCAATTTAAGGTGGGACGGATCTATGAGTTTTTTCGTAGGCTCTGGTAATTCTAGTGTTAAACAGTGTGGTTATAATAATCTAAAACACAGCACCATCAAAACAGTAGAAATGGTGGTTGATTTCTTCAAACAAGTTTCTGCCTGCAAGTGAGGATATCTGTGGGCAGGCTGTACATGGTGGACTCATAAGTTTTTGAGGACTACCATTACCAACACTCTGAAGTGGGATAAGAGCATCACCTTGATTATTGGGAAAGTAGAGCAGGGGATGTTCTTCCTACAGCAGTTGAGCAAAGTCAACATTTCTTGGTTTATCCTGGTGAAGTTTTTCTCAACCATCACTGAACATTGTTGAGACTTTTTCCATCACTGTATTATTCCTTCCCACCTCCTCCCAGTTGAGGACCAGGCTACATTGGGTGGTTCAATCTATTGAAAAGATCCAGTAACTTCATTCCTTTTACTTTCTACCATATCCTAGTGGTTACTGAAAATTCTTGTTAACTTTGCATTCCACTGAGAAATTGTTCCCCATGTTGTTATCATAGCACACTACTGGAGCTAATTTTGTTTCTTGTCTAGTGTTTATATTGTCCACTTTTCTCTTTTTGTTATAGCAAAAATGCCAAGTCTAATTCTTGTATGGCTGACATAGTGGCAATAAAGTGTTTTAAAAGTGGAAATGTGCATACACACAAAAAAATTCAGATGCAGAAAACCATGTGTATGCCAACTTCCACGCATTTCCGCTACTTAAATCCTGGTCAGCGTGAAAAATAACACTTATGCACGCACGTGCTGCCCCACCCTGACTCCACCCAGAATTTTGCATATTTTAATATGCAAATCGATATAAATAGCCCTTTCTGTTCAGTATTCGGTTAAAAGACATTGGAAAAAACACATGAAAAAAAGAATTTCAGCGAATGCTTAGTTGAGTCAAGGAAAAAGGTGCTATTTGTTGGCTTAAGCAGTGGTATAAACAACAAAAAGAAGTCGATCGAGTGACATAGAGTGGCGGAGAAACTCGTAAATTCAAGTTCAGAAAGTCACACAGTGTCCAAAATAAAAAGAAGTGGCCAGATATCAAAGTCGCTGTGAAAAGGCAATTCATAGCCCACTGTCAGAGTGTCATATGGATGCATATTAAGGTACAGAGAAAAGAAAACAAACAGGGACACAGTGGGGAAAAAGGTCAAAATTTCCACTTTAATCACATAGTTTACTTTGTCATTAAAGTAGAACGTAAATAAACTTAATCTTAAAATCGTTTAATTTACTAGTTTCTCAAATCCAATCATAACTAAAGTAATATGTTAAATGATTCATATTCTATGTGTTCTTCTATGTACTTTATGTGTGAGAATCACTACATGCTTCTTAAATGGGCTTTCTTTTACACCAACAGAACACAGAATACATTACATTCATGATATTACAGTTCTCTGAACAATTTAAATACTAAGATGTATACTTGAAAAAAGTTGCATTATAGAATGCTTGTCTTAGTGGCATACATGCAAAATTAGTCATACCTATCTATCTATTAAAGTGACCAGATTTTGTTGTTTGAAGAACAGGACCAAGGACAGGGATATAAGTGAACTGGACTTGACACACACACCTTCATATTTAACTTGAATTTCTCTTCCATAACACAAAAAAGGAATGGCTTTCCTGTCTTTTCCTTTTTGAATCATGTTTGTCACCTATTGTCTACCTTTTTTCTGCAGTATTCCTCTGTTCTTCTCTTACATCTTTTTAGGCTTGCACTTGAACACAAGTTATTCTGTCTGGGTATCCCTGTAGCCAAATTAATTATTTCCTCCTGCTGGAAGACACCTGAATTGTCACTGCTGACAACTGGCAGTCCTCCTTATATAACTCAATACATTTGGAGTTGTCTGAGGTGCAGATTAATGGTGCTTCCAGTAATGTAGTCGGATCCTGGTCTGCTGCGGTTCATCTATGTAAATTCAAGCTTGTAAAACCTTAACCCTTTATTTTCACCCTGTGGTTCAGGCTGGGTGAGAGAGGGTGAGACTGGTTGGTTTGGGTTCCTTTGTATGCTATGTCCATTTATTGGTATATCTCGTCATTTTGTCTTTACTTTATAAAATGTTGATCACAAAAAAAAGTAGGTCTACTGTTTGTTTACACAGGACAAATAATGATCAAGACAAAATCCCAGACAATTTTGAGAATTTTATAAACATCAGCCTGCTGTTCTTGTAAGTCTCGAAAAGAGGACATTACAGGGAAAAGGGTGTCTAGTCACCCTATTATCTATCAATCTGTCTGTTTATTATTTTTAAAACAATATCAGGGCAGCACGGTGGTGCAGTGGGTAGCACTGCTGCCTCGCAGTTAGGAGACCCGGGTTTGCTTCCCAGGTCCTCCCTGCATGTTCTCCCTGTGACTGCGTGGGTTTCCTCCGGGTACTCCGGTTTCCTCCCACAGTCCAAAGACATGCAGGTTAGGTGGATTGGCGGTTCTAGACTGTCCCTAGTGTGTGCTTTGTGTGTGTGTGTGTGTGTATGCATGTGCCCTGTGGGTGGGCTGGCGCCCTGCCCGGGGTTTGTTTCCTGCCTTGCGCCCTGTGTTGGCTGGGACTGGCTCCAGCAGACCCCCGTGACACTGTAGTTAGGATATAGCAGGTTGGATAATGGATGGATGGATGGAAACAATATCAATAGATCAACTCTGATTATATTGTAAAAAAAAACAAACAAAAAACAGGCTAAATAGATTTACTTGCATTTGTGTGATTTTTTTCCCCCTCTTAGATTCTGCTGTTTTAAGACTCTACTTATTGGCTATGTGCGCAGTTCAAGTGCCTTTTAAAGAGCAAAGTCAGAATGCGGTCATAAGTGGAAAGGAACCATAGGCAGGTGTGGGAGAAAGC